>NC_134038.1:144044259-144344259 GCF_965140245.1 Athene noctua | reverse complement strand
AGATAAATTCTGTTTATGTAGAGAAGATATTATCATATCGATGTGGGATTTTCTACTTCATATCAGGACTCATCTATTGTAGGATGAAATCTTATTTATCTTCTATTAAAGTAAGTGATTCACAATTAAAACAGGGACTTTAAATTTTCAACTACAACATGAGCATGTTCAGATTTCAAACTTTTATCAAGAACTTTCTACCCATCTACTGTATACTCTTGCAAGATCTGCCTTTCTTGACTTGCATAATTCAATTAGGGAATTGTCTTGTAGGGAAGAGACGATGATAAAAGGTGATCAGATGATTGCTCTGTTAATAAGGAGACAGTGTGGGTTGCTGAAACATATATAGATAGGAAACTGAGGAGGAATGCTAGTTAAAAGTACAATTTATTTGCATTGTTCAAAACCATAAAATTTGGTAGGTTAAGAAAACTTGAAAAACAGAGTTAATAAATGGATAGGATTTGTTTTTCATTGCCTTTGGAGGTGTCAAATATATGAATGGACTTTGATGTATAGAGAGAAGTTTCACTGAGGAATAAATTTGTCACACCATATGAGAGAGATATAGTGGAAACCTCTGTAATTAAAGGCATTACATCTCTGATGCTTGTTGACTTGTACAGGGTTGTACTAAAGAGAAAAGAGTTATTTCAGATGTATCACTTTACTTTGGGGCATTTTGCCCCATTGTGATGATAAGAGAATACTGCAAAAAGTGAAGTTACTCCAGCATATTATTGGGATGCTAGCTTCATCTTTGAGAATAAGAAAATTCTTTGTACAACTCCTTTTTATGTAACTTCAGCTATTCCCCATAATGGCGTAATCCGCTCTTGATCTGCACCGAGGCTTCTGTTTCAGAGCTTCTCCTCCCTACTCCTAGCAGTAGTTTAAGACAAAGAATGTTTATAGCTTTCATGAACAGGCTTATGTTTTCCAGCATTTATTTTGAAGTCCAGCTGGAGACTGCTCTTTCTACATACATTCTGCTTATCTCTTTTTGTTTCTCTATGCATCTTTCTTGATTCTTCCCCAAACAGTTATTCTCCAGCCAGTTGCTCCTGTCGTCTTTTCCTTCTACAGATGCATTCAAGAGCAGTTGCCATTGCACATTCTCCTCTGGTACTGCCACATGCTGTGGGTAGAATAAATAACTTACAGACATAGTTTATAGACTTTTAACATTTGACATCAGGCTCTTCTTATATTTGCTGTACCACATGACAGAAACAGTACAAATAAAAATGGAAATGAAAAGGATTAATACGTGATTCAAAAAAAGGAAATGCTAACCAGCACCAGAATCAAAGATGAAACATATCTCTCATGAACTTTTACATGAGAGGAACGATGCTATATATGTATGTGTGTATATATATATATATATCATGTAAAGAATATGTCATTTTTAGATACATACTAAACAGGAACAATGACTGGCTAAGAGTAACTGTTCCTACATGGATAAAGTTCCATAGAGAACTTTTCTTTGTAAAAAAACAATATAGTTAGGTCTGACAAGTCTTGATAGTTGGTTTCATGGGAACTGTTGAGAACTTTAATTCAAAGCAATATTATGTCGAGCTGCATTACGGCTCTAGCTGCATTCCCAGATCAACAGACACTGCTCTCACAGGCTTACTTAAAAGATTTTAGCAAGGTGTTTATCTGTGATAAGTCTTTATTGCTCCTGATATGGGAGGTCCTTGGTGACCAGCCAGAGAATCTTTATCTAAGTAATTTGTCCTGTTCAGGCATCTTTCACAACTGCTCTGTTGAACTCAGCAGATTTATATTGTTCAGGTTTGATAAGTGGTTCATTGATCAGTTTTCCTCCTATAAAGAGAGAATGTGGTAGAATAGTATAATCTATGCTACTTTTACTTATGCTGTCTGAGAGTCGTGTAACATAATGGACCTATTTTTTTGTGAAGTTTCCACAGGCTAGCCCTGAAGGGGTACATTTTATGGTCGGTTGGCATGCTTTATATATCTGTTCATACTAGAACTGATATCCTTTTCATCAAAGCCCATCTTTCAAATAGTTATGTAGAGGTTTGGAGGTATGGGTTGGTTGGTTTTCTTTTTTTTTTTTTTTTTTTGTTTGTTTGTTTGTTTGTTTTTGTTTTCTGTTGTGGGTTTTTTTTGTTTTTGTTTTTGTTTTTTAGCAGAAAACTGGAATGGTATCCATTAACACAAAAGTCATCTCAGGCTCCCTGTCATTAGACTGACTTGGTTCACCACTTCTTAGATGAAACAACTGTATAAATTTTTAACCTCTGTAGAAGCACCCTTTAAATCAATAAGAATAAATGAAAAATTATTAATGTGCTGGAATCACTTTAGAATGCTTCTGTTCATGAGGTTGGTAAATGTCTATGACCAGTCAAGCAGTTAACAAACAATGTTGCAATTCATGTTTTTAATATACGTTTACTTGGGTTTAACTACTCTCTCTTCATTAACTTTTCAACACAAAAAAACCCAGTGTTTCACCTGCTTCATGAGGTAGCACAAATTTGCTGTATTATGGTGGGTTGGCCTTTTAAAAGCCAGGTAGCTGTACCTGATCTGAAAAAGTCCATAAGGTATGGGAGATGATCAAAATTTCTATCATTCCTATGGCTGGCTTAGTTATTGCTGAGCTTTAATAAATGGTGATGTGCATGTCTTTACCCAAACTGTACATTAAAATTTAGCATCTTGAGTAACATTTGC
This sequence comes from Athene noctua, assembly GCF_965140245.1. NCBI lineage: Eukaryota > Metazoa > Chordata > Aves > Strigiformes > Strigidae > Athene > Athene noctua. Next base: position 144,341,535 of record NC_134038.1, on the reverse strand, counting down.
AAATTTGGACAAGGGTGAAAAGGGATTTTTTAAGATCTGCCATCTTAATAACCTATCTTCCTACACAGCAAAATAGGTATCTAATAGTTGGATCTGCATTCGAGGTCAGCATCAAGGAACTGAATCCTCTTACAGTTTACTTCTTGGCTTTAAACAGTGACCTGTGCTAGGAAAGAATCACTTGTTTTCTGTCAAACTGTTTCACTGCCCGAGGTCCTTGGAGCTACAGAGGATAAGGCTGGAATGTTGTAGGGAAGGCTGTTATCTTCTCACGGTTCTGAAATAAAGTTCAAAAATACTGTGCAGCTGTTACAAAGGAGACCAGAAGAATTCATTTGCATGTTCTAATATGTCTTCTAAGTTTTACTTTGAAGAATGAAAGAGTCCCCTGAAAAAAATCATATGAGAACACTCTTGGCTGGGAGAAGGATGAACTTTATATATGAGCAAGTGGTAGGCTCACTGGGAGTGGGAATGGCAGCTGGAGAATCTGACAGCAGCTAGTTTGCCATCAGGACAAGTTTCTGGCACTGTTACTGCTCTTGAATGAATCTGTTTTTATTAGCTGTTAGGTATATTAATTAGCATGCATTTATTCTTTAATCAAGCCATTTTCTTCTTGATATATCAGAAGTACTTATACTACATAGACATCTTGTTGTTACAGTCTCCTAGCAACAGACACTTTTCTTAAGCTGACATTTGCTGTCTCAAGAGTTCTGTGTCCAAATTACTTTGAATAGCCTTAATTTTCCACAGAGTTTCTAAAATTTAATCAATCTCCTCTTTTGTTAGTTTGATTTTCTAACAAAGGCATGTGATTAAGTTATTTTCTGAGCCTTGGTTACAGTACCATCCCAAATGTGAGTATTTCAGATCATGGGAAAAAAAAAAAAAAAAATCTCAACCCCTTCTGCCTACCTCTTGAATGGGATATGTTACTAAGATACATTGTTTCTCAATCATTCTCAGAACCAGTGATCTTGAAGTAAACTTATGCAGTTATTCTTTTAACTGACACAGAGCTTCTGCAGTTACTGTTAGTGAAAGCCATTGGTCACTGTTAACAAAATTTGTGCCAGATGGTCTCATTGCCTGACATTTGGAAGTGGCAATGGAAGGGAAGTTGAAATGTCTGTTTGCAAACTTGCGAATAATTTCTGTGGTCATAAGGGTGCTGTGCTACACATCTAAATAGATTAATTCAGAGGGAAATTTTGAGAGCAGAAAAGTTACAAAGTCTTCACAGAATCACACAGAACTGTCTAGGTTGGAAAAGACCTTAAAGATCATCCAGTACAACCATTAACCTAACACTGACAGTTCCCAACTACACCAGATCCCTCAGCACTAAGTCAACCTTACTCTTAAACACCTCCAGGGATGGGGACTCCACCACCTCCCTGGGCAGCCCATTCCAACGCCTAACAACCCCTTCTGGAAAGAAATGCTTCCTAATATCTAGTCTAAACCTTCCCTGGTGCAACTTGAGGCCATTACCTCTTGTCCTATCGCTTGTTACTCGGTTCAAGAGGCTCATCCCCAGCTCTCTGCAACCTCCTTTCAGGGAGCTGTAGAGGGCGATGAGGTCTCCCCTCAGCCTCCTCCAGACTGAACACCCCCAGTTCCCTCAGCCGCTCCCTGTACGACCTGTGCTCCAGACCCTGCACCAGCTCTGTTGCCCTTCTCTGGACACGCTTGAGTAATTCCATGTCCTTTTTGTAGTGAGGGGCCCAAAACTGAACACAGGAATCGAGGGGCGGCCTCACCACTGCCGAGTACAGGGGTAAGATCCCTTCCCTGTCCCTGCTGGCCACGCTATTGCTGACACAAGCCAGGATGCCATTGGCCTTCTTGGCCACCTGGGCACACTGCTGGCTTCTGTTCAGCCGGCTGTCAATCAACCCCCCCAGGTCCCTCTCTGACTGGCAGCTCTCTAGCCACTCCTCCCCAAGCCTGTAGCGCTGCTGGGGGTTGTTGTGGCCCAAGGGCAGCCCCCGGCATTTGACCTTATTGAAACTCCTCCAGTTGGGCTCAGCCCATGGCTCCAGCCTGTCCAGGTCTCTCTGCAGAGCCTCCCTACCCTCAAGCAGATCAACACTACCAGCAAAACCAATACATATCAGTGGAGAATGGTGACAGTTACTCATCCAGATCATAAACAGGGAGACCTCTGGATATATTGCATCAAGCTGTTCACTGAATACTCTGCAGACTTATTGCCATCTTTATTGCTCTGAGGCTGGCTCCCACATATCTGCCTGGGATTACAGGCAGACTTGAAAGTGTTGGCATCGTCATTAATGTGTATGTATCAGGTACATGTACAGTATATACAGCAAACTTGTCATACACCCTAAGGTCCTAGTCATGTGTGCTGTGGTCATGTCCAAGACTGGCTGTCATGCAGTAGCCAGATTGCAGCATCATTTTTTCAAAGTTACCTGATGTTTGGAAATTCTGGACAAATGTGTATTTTCAAAATATTCTAGGATCAGTATTTTCAGAAGAGTGTGAAAATAGGAAAATTTAGATGCGTGCTTACCCTTGGATAGAACATCCTCATGTTGATCTCTGAGTTCACCTCAATTCATTGTGGTCAATACATCCACTGAATGGCTGAACTGGTACTTACACTGCTTATTTCTGTCTAGCCTCTAATGGTCTTTATGCAGTTGTAAACCTTCAGTTATTTCTTCAAGATTTCTGTTGTGCTTACTGCTGGAACTGCCTGTGTGTTACCGAGGAGTATGTACTCTCAAAGTGCAGATCCATTAGTTCCTGTCTATCACTTGATACACATATATTAACAAGAATTTTAGTACTGGATATGAAGGGGTTGTACATCTGCAGATAGATCCATAGGTTTTTATATGTTCAAATTACCATCATGTAGACAGGAGTGATTTTTTTCCTCATCCCTTGTTAAATTTCTAGCTCCTCAATAAACAACAAATGATTCTATTCCTGGCTCTTGACAATTTTATTGGGAAATGGTTGCTGGCAGTAATTTATCAGTTTTCTCATCATGAATTTGTACAAACTGTACAGGTATTTTCAGGAAAGTGTATGGTTGTAATGCATGAACTAATATGACAGTATTGGGGATTTTCAAGACATTTTGCCTGCTTGATCTCTTGTTTGTCCTCATTTTTTATCTAAGTGCCACAAGGTCTACTGCTTCCCTGGGATTCTGACACGACTTTGGGACTGCCTAGTCCTGGTTATAATCCATGCAGCCCAATTTATTGTATTTTAAGACACTACAATCAGTAACAATCTGGTTCTTAGTTATCTATGTAGCCTAAATATCACTTTTTTATATATGAAAATGCATGATATTCTGTATGTAATAGGGTTGTGGTAATACTTGGTGGCTTTCTGAATCAAAATGTTTTGAAGTAAACTGGGATCCAGCTATCTGTGTGGATGGGAGCTTGGGAACAAGCTGATTCTGGGAGACTTAACAGTTGTTCAACAGCTTGGGGAGACTCCTCACAAGCCTTGCATTCAATCACTGTGGAAGCATGAAAAGGAATAAGTGATTCTATAAAAAGTCAGATGGATTTCCAGTACTAATGTTGTAGATGACTTTGATGCTTTCTTATGGAACAATTTCATTTTAAGGAACTGGAATTTACTGATCGTAACTACCTGAAAGCACCTTCTCTTATGGATTTTTTTTTTTTTTTTTAAGAAAAACTGGAACAGGTGCTTAGAAAACATGAAGTTGTGATTTTTATTTTGGGGTTTATGTACTTTAAATCACAGAACATTTATTTCTGCCTTTGTAAGGGCTGATACTTTTTGCTATTATCTGTTTGGGATAGGGTTAGAATCACATAGAGATTAAGTGCAATTATTTACATGTGTGAAAGCCTGCACAGTTTATGTGTGCTTCTCAAGTCCTTTATAACTTTCTTGGAAGAAAAAGAGTAAAAATGTGCTGTTGCAGACCTTATTTCTCCATAGGAGAAAGTGTCAAGAAGGAAAGGAAATGAGTAAAGTTTGCACTCCTGTAGAGATCAGAAGCTCCGAGTTCTTGGCACGTTATTCTGTAGTTTAGAAATTCTGTGATGCTGAAACCAGAAAGCCCTGCTTAATGAATAAGTGAGATGGCTGCTACAGGTGAAAGTAGATGAAGCATTACAACAGATTGATCCATGGACCAACTCCCTCAGGCTTGCTCCTTACAGCTTTTCATTCCTCGTGGTTGCCTGCAGCACCTAATCTCTCAAAAGCTTCTTTCTGTCTGACTAAATGAGTACTTCACTTCTACCTCCTTTTGAGATAATAGTCTTATGTTCCATCCCAATACTTAGATAGGTCCCCTCCAGAAAAACTGCATCCCTGATAACTCTTTCAAATGTGGACAGGAGACTTGCAGATACCAATCGTACTTAAGAGAGTACTCCATGCTTCTGGGGCCAAATTCCTTGCCTGTCCTGACTGTAGTGCCTTTATATTGTTGAGTCACGTGGCCATGACTGCGATATCCTCAAGACATGCCCAATCATCATTGGACCTCCTTGACATATACCTCTTCAGTAATTCCTTGGCATAAGCAGGGTGCGCAGTACTTGTATACACGTTTGCGCTGCAAAATTCTAGATTCTTGGCTTGGAAGGGACAATATTTGCCGTCACAGCAAAATCCAGAGTCTTTATTGTTCCAAGAGTGATGAACAGAGAGCCACCCACTGGATGAATGTCACGTCCCGCTCCGATGAGGGGGGCAAGTGACTCAGATTCGCAAATCCCCAATTGGAGCGGACAACAAGTCTCCAAGTTCAAGCATTTATTAACTACCTACAATGCACTAATTCAACAGATGATAATTGGCCAAGTACAGAGCAAGTTGTGGTGAGCAATATAATATGCTTTGCATTTCTTAATAGAAAAAGGAAAAGAGGGAGATAGAGGGAATGGGGGAATACAGATCACCGGTCTGGGTTCCTGCGCTGATCCCGCCGGCGAGGGTTCCAGGAGGCGGCTGTCTACTTCGCTGACATTCGTCTTCTTCGCTTCACTGCTTTCTCCAGACGGTCGGGGGGGGGCAGGGAGAGGGGCAGAGAGAGAGAGAGAGAGAGCCCTTTCTCCTTTCTTCCCCCCTTTGATTTATACCCATTTTCCTTGGGTCCGTCTCCTAGGTCGACCCACATAGCTACGTATCCCATGTACAGGGAGGGGTAAGGTGTTTCATGGGATGATGTCATTAGCATGATCATGACAGCCCTCGTTAGCATATTGAGGGGTGTCAACTTTAATATGCATTTTGTGGATAATGAAGCAAAGTTCATTCACCGGACACATGGCCCTTGAAATTTGCCCAGGTGCCCCAGGGCAGAGCCGTCCTGTCTCCACAGGGCTCTCTCCCCCAGCTACATCGGGCAGCGTTATCAGCTTGGGCCTCCACAGAATGCACCCTGTGACTCAGAGTTTTGTCTTGCGAGTGTTTGAGGCATTTCTTCAATCAGCCTCAACTTTTGCTTTCCCAGGTTGTTTGTCTTAGTTTCTCACAGGCCTGGTTTCTTGTCTCTCACAATGAACTAATACATTATAGCACTCATAGCCTTGCTGTGGATGTTAAATTTTCAGATATTTCACAATTCCCATAATACAGCCTCTGGAATGCTTCCTCTGGCTTTACGGGCCAAAACCACACCTATCTAGCTGAGATTAGCATTTTCCAGTCACTGTGCCTTACCCTTACCTGCACTACACATCTACATATGCCCAACAGCATTTTGCCGCTTGGCAGGTGTTATAAAATAAAAAAAAATTATACTTGCCTCTACCTCTAGCTGGTAGAGGCAAACTTAGTGATTTGTCTTTTTTGAGAAGGCATGAGTTTAGCCGAAAGCCAGCTGTCATGCATGTCCAAGCTCCTTGGCAGAAAAAAAATGTTCTTATGATGGCTTGAAACTCCCATTCTTTTTGATGCAGACACCACTGTTAAAGTTCATTGGGTCAGATGTCAGGAATGATCTGACAAACTGGTAGGGACCGTATGCATTGAAAATCTCTTCAGACCTAATCCTCTTCACCTCTGGGACAGAGCTCTTCAGGTTAGAAGAAGGATAATTGTTTCTCCTGAAAATTCTGGTGCTTCATCTGAAGATGCTTAATGCTATGTATACTCTTCAAAAGTGTGAAAACATATTTAAATCTCTGTTTTAGGGAGAACAAACAAGCAAACATATCCTTAATGTAAACAGTTTAGGTAGCTTTCATCCTATTCTGCTTTCAGGTAAGATAGAATTCCATGTATTTTTAAAATTGAAGGTTTTTCTAAATCTTCAGACACTATTTGTGTGACTAATTTGTGCCAGCATAAGTCTTGATTAAAAACATCAAAAGGAGATGAAAGATACTACAAACAACACTTTATACTGAAAGTATGATGCTTTATGCTGTCAATGAGTCCAGTGATCTTTCACCTAATAGATTAGATCTAGGAGTGACAGTGTCCACTCAAGTTTTAAAAAATACAGGAAAAAAACTCAAGCTTGTAACACAAACAAGTCTTTAGTATTATGTCAAATAGATCCATAGGTGAACTCAGTTGCAGTGGCATAACTAAACAAGTAAATATCTGTAATATCTTTTGAATATCAAACTGCAACAAATGGAGAATATTAAGAACAGATGACAGAACAGGAGACTATAATTAAAGATGTTCTGCATCATAAATATCGGATTTTTATGAAGTATTTAACTCCAATCTGTGTCATCATTAACATACATATTACTTTGTATTTTAAGAGCTGTTTCTTGAATGTAAAGTCATATGAAACATACCAATACCAAAAGAGTAATGTGTCAGAGCAGGTGAAATATTTTTGAGGTCCCCCCCCAAATTTTTAGTTACATTGCTTGCAAGATACATGAATCTCCTTGGCTTCTGCTATGCACAGGGGTCAATATATGGCTTCCTTCAGTAATCCTCCAGATGCTCCTACCGTTCAGAATTTAATAAGTCTTCATCTCCGGGGTTGATAGGTTTCTTTTTTCTTTATTAATTACAGAGAAACCAACAATACTAATTTGATGATTTTTCACACAGAAGAATTATCTTTATACTACAAAGCTTTAAGGCCCAAACCTGTAGAAGTATAAGAAAAGAAACAAATGGTGATTATATAAATTCAGGAAAAAACATTCACCCAAGTATTAAGACTTGTATTTAAATACTTATTGTTCCATTTTGCTATAGAAAATAAATTAGATATTGGTTTCTGATCCAGATGTGTGTTTTCTTTGTCTGTCTTTTTGAAGGTATGCTGTATATTTTGAGTTTTCATAAGACGAGGAATTCACAAAGGGCTCTCATATTATCATCTGCATGAGGAATGATAATGTAGTCTGAGGAGAACTCTCGTTATGCCCTTGCAAAGATTAGCAATTAGTTTACTGAAAGATAATCTTTCTCTTGGAAATTAACCCCTGACAAACTTATCTGATGAAATCACCCATTGGTTTCTGAAATATATGGTTGTCTCTTTGTGCCTGACTTCTCTTTCAGCCATGATACCTTATTTCCTTTTGAAGCCATAGAAAGAAAGAAAAAAATTAAATTTGCTTGACATTGCTTTGAGAAGCCTAATCTTTTATATTATGAATACAGTTTTAAAATATTTTTTTCTGTCTCTTTTTTTCCATGCATCTTTGCAGTTTAGGTGTTGTTTTAGCCAGAAGCATCTTCCTGTTCATTTCCAAACAGAATACTTTGCTTTATATACCTGATCTGTTATTTCAGTGATAATGCATCTTAGCAGTTTAGGTGATGTTTTGGCCACAAGTATCTTCCTGTTGTGCAGTTCCAAACAGAACACTTTGCTTTATATACCTGATCTGTTATTTACATCAGAAATTAGCTGTGAGATGATGCTGTCAATCTGAATCTGCCTTTAGAAGTCATAGGATTCAGTCAAATATCCATGATTAGCAAGCTACTTTATTTTTAAGTACTCAGGCTAATTACTATTTACAGCTGATATAGATTACAGATAACAATGAACTCTTAGATCATTATTTAATTATTGTTGATCTTTGTGATGATGATGGACGATACAATGAAGTGATTTAAGGCACGGCAGTTTAATACTACCAATAATAACTAGAATCATCATTGCAGATAATTTAAAACAGGTTTGACAATTGTAAACAGCATTTGTGATGTTTCTTTTTATATTAAAATTGATTGTAATTAATTTTATGTGATGTATTTAGAAGCACTGCCTTAAGATAAAAAATCAGAACTTCCCCTCATCCAATATTTAAAAATTAAGGTTCTAATCCAGCAAAGCTATGATTTGAGCAGTAACTATTACTTTTGTGAGTAAACCCACTCATTTCAACAGGATGTTTCTTATAAGCAAGCATATGTATTTATAATGAGCCCATATATAAGACATATGGGGTAAAGTAATATTCAGTATAACTTTCCTAATGTTAATCATAAGACATTATGATTTGGAATTCTTGAAAGCATCAACGGAATTGTGTTTGTACAAAAAGCATCTCAAAAAAATAGTATCACTATTTGGTTTCTGAGTGATGTAAGAACTCACATGCCATAAATCTTAATTTTGATAAATTGTTTTACTTAGGGTGTTATTAGATTTTTTTACTTCGGTTGGGGGGGTAGTTAATCAGTTCAGTAAGGCAGAATGTGGTATTGGTTTATACTATTCATAGTGTACTTGAAAAGCATATTTTTGTTCCTGAATAAATACATTTTCATCCAAACACCAAAGAATGTGACTGGTTTTGATCAATCCAGGCTTGGCACAGTTGGGGAAGTGGTAAAATGTCTTATGCAATATAGCTTTGTCATCGCAGGGTTGTTGACTGCATTCTGTGGTGCAAACTATAAAACCGTGGAAAGTAGTGACATACTTTGTTCATCTAGGACTTGACATTATCGGATGCTGGTGATGAAAAGTAGCAGCCCTGATATCCTCCTTTTCACAATACTGTAATTGATTATCAACTTGACAAAAGGTGGGTAAGGCTGCTCTGAATAAATAAAATATCACTATCTTCTGAATAAAATATTTAAAAATTTAAATCCCCTTTTTGTAGCTGCAATAAGGACACCCAGACCCGGAACTACTGTGATTTTTTTTTTTCTTTGAATGTGAATCACTGATTCTTGTGTAATTTTTTGAGTTTATCTGATTATGTGCCCCTTTATATTAAGCTCATGCCTTTCAACTTATAGATATTATCCTATTACTCTATTCAATAAAAAAGGTAATAATCCACAAAGCTTAAAAATACCAAGAAGCAGTCATAATTAAAGCTATGGAAGCTTAGGAAAGTCATCCAAGAAACAGGAGGGTGGGGGTTCTTTTTGCATTTTTTTTTCCTTTCAAAACTGTAGTTTCTTGCCTTGACTAGAAGAACCCTGTTCAAACACTATGAAAAATGCCATGCTATCAAATCTTCAGTTTCTCTGGAACATGACATGAAGTGTGGACATTTCCCTGTATATTTTATGAATGCATGTTGAGTCAATCACTTTGCCACTTCCTCTACTATGAAAGTATCATATTTCATAAAGAAAATTGTATTGGTGGAACTGTGATATTACTGTTTGTACAGTTCTTGTACCTCTGAATTTCACATCTTTAAAAAAATAGTAATTTACATAATACTTCATGTCAACTTTATGAAACCGATCAACATTTGTGGAAGAAAAAAGCGATTCTAGTTTAGAGGAGGTTTTCATTGAAAAAAAAAACCCGATTCTCAAAATCAAACTTGTTTACTGTGTTTTGTAAAATAGGATTTTATTAGTGTCTTGGCACTCCCAGTATTTATGTCTGTAGAAACATTCTTCATGAGAATATCACTACAAAAGGACAGTTTATATACTAGAAAATAGTCTGTCTTTTCATGGAAAAAAATGCTTTGTGCTTCCATATTTTTATTGCATATTTGAAATATGTGGTTAATATTTCTATTGTTATTAATGGTAGATATATACTTTGCCAATGAAATGAGTGTTTCTTTTACTCTTGTGATAACATCAAAAACTTAAATAGCTTTTCAAATTTGAAAGCATATGATTTGCTTTAATTTGGTGCCCTGAATTTTATATTCTGCTGGTTAAGCAACAGACCTACAATTATCTGACAGAGGCTGCCTTCTTGACATTTTCCAGCTTATTTTTTATCCTCAAGTAGAGCTGTGTATTTTGCATAAGCTTTAGATAATCATGTAAACTAGTTGCATCACTGAAGTATTTTTATTTCAAATTCAAATACATTGAGGGTTGTATACATGAGCTTAAAATAGTTTTTGAAAATCTTCTCATCTAATGTCTATCTTCATCTGATTTAAATTGTTCTTGAATCTCTTTCCCTCACCTTCCCTATCAAGGCAAAATCTATTTAAATATACAAAAATATGTGAGCCACTTCGAATATATCTGCAAATAAATATTTAAGTATTGACATAGTATATGATATTTGATCCATACTTTCTTTTCTTCCCTTTACCATATATACTTCATCCTCACTCCCCTGTTACATTCAGCATTAGGTGGAAATATTGTGAACAGTTGTGTTAGGGCAAAACAATGGGGCTCTTCCAAACTGTTAATTATTTGTAAAAGTGTTGAAAGATTTGGTGTCCTTGGTGGTTAGTTTCTTGTACGGTTTTCTCTGAAAATAGCAAGTGCACTCTAAAATGACTTACAGTCCTTCCTAAGGGTTAATGTTAACCACTAGTGAATAACCCTTTTTCTTAAGATCCTGATGAATAGCAAATCTGCTCTCAGCTTTTTAGGACCAAAATACAGATTTACTGAACTGTCAGGTAGCATAAATACTAGCTGTAGATCATACTTAATTCAGCTCAGGCCAAAGCATTTGACGTATAATATATTGCCATAGCTTGTGCATGCACAGAGCATTTTACAGACGAGTATTTGTCTCTCCCCTTCAGCTGTCATCCCAGATACATCATCATATATCATTATCACTTCTAGCAATGACACTGGAGCATCTTGAGCAGTAGTATACTTACTGTGCACATATAAATGTAATATATGGTAGCTACCTCCCCATGGAATGTTCCAAAGGCATGACCACCTCATTTAAGGATTAAAATAGTTTACTTGCTTCTTATATCATAAATAAGCTAAGTTTGTATTGGTGCTTAACTTGTTCAACCCATGTGCTTTCTTTGTTGTGAGAAGAGAGTACAAGGGTGTCCTCATACCACACCGAGAGCTAAAGGTATCCTGTGAACATAAATATCCTTTAGAAAAGGTTGTGCTAAATCAGCAATGGGGGAAACATGTACCCAAGGAATTTAAGTTCTCAGGTTAGGTCAACTTCATATCTCACAAGCTCAGGAAAAGAAAAAAAAAAAAAAAAAAGCTTTCTAAATTGCACACTTCTTAATTTTCTGAGAGAGTACCAGGCACTGAAAGTCAGGTTTTGGAAGGTATTTGGATGCCAAAGGACACCTAGCTGCTTTGACAGGAACAGAGGAAGGAGTTGACTTTCAGGTCGTGTTAGGCGTCTAACTTAGCTCCTTTTGTGTAATTGTGCAAAGCCTTTATCTGCATTTTGGAGCACCTATTAAAATTAAAATGCATTTTTAAAATTTTGGTTTCAGTCTCCCAGTATGAAACCCCTGTCTGACCTGCTAAAATGTCTGAAAATCTGGTCGCTGTTACAGTCATTGACTGTCAGGAAATTGTATTCCATTTGCTGCAGACTCGAAGCGTACTCCAGTGTACTCCAAATGTAAGGTTCTGTGCACTTGAACTGTCTTTGTGCCTTTGAATGAATTTTATGATTTTGAAATGATCAGTGCTAACTTTTCGTAAGATTTTTGTAGAGCAGGTAAAGCTGTCACTAGAAGTGTGAACTATTCAGTATGCATCTCTTAATTATTCCCAGTTACTGCTAGCTACAGGGGGTTATTTGATTTGGTTTAAAGATAATGTCCTTGCTTGTCCAATGGATACCCAAACTGAAACCATCAAATTAATTTCCTATGAAATACTGAGCAGTAGTTAAATAGCAAAGACTTTGTAATGTTAAAAGACTGTCCAACAGACCACTGTAATAGTATTTAGCATTGGTAACAAAATTATATGTAAAAATCTACGCATCTATGTTAATTGTAGCTATTCAAATACTGCTAAACATCTGTAATCTTCATTCCTAGTTTTTCCTTTGACTGAATAAAACTTAATTGACAATCTGTAAACATTTTAGAAACCAGAGAGTTTATAATTTCTAGTAAAAGATATGTTCATTTTTCCATAATTTCCTTTATTATTCTTATGAAAGTTCCTAAGAACTACAAGATCAGCTGAACAGGAGAGAATAAAGAGAGAAGTGCACCTTATTTGTGTGAAAATGTAGTTCCGTAGGTCTTTGTCTCTGTGTTTGTTTAGTCAGAGAATAAAGATTAGAACCAGTAAATTAGCTTTGTGAGTGTAGTTGGAAATAAGAAAGAAGGTAAAGAAGAAATATTTGACTTTTAAAACAGCATAGAGATTAGATATATTTGTGTAAGTACAGTAACTCTTAAAATATAATTTACTAAAAATCTAATTTCTCAGGGATTTTGTAAAACCTTTCACTGACCTTCTGAAGACGCCAAAGGATGAAATCTTTTCCCTGCTATGATGGTGCATTTTCACACCTGCATTAAATAACACAAATTGTGCAGACTCAAGAAAAAATAAGGCAATTCTTTCAATTGTTCTTCCTAAAATTATTTATTTGATGTTGTAGTACTCACACTGACAAACTGATATAAATCCTATCCTTCATCTGTTGATGTTCCTGGGGGATAGTATGCCACATCTTTCCAAACAAAAGGGAGAAAAAAACCTTTATAGAACTAAATGAAGTGAAAAGCACCAGAACATATCTTATGTATAATAAACAGATTTAGATATTTTGTTTGTTTTGACCATTGAAAATTCATCAAATTGACTTAAAGCGTAAGTAAAGCTTGAAAATTTTGGGAAAACCAGTTTATTTGATGGAGTTTTGAAACAGAATCAGTAAAAATGGAGCTCAGAGAAAATGCTGAGGCAGTGATTTAGCAATAACTTATCCGTTAGGTTCTCTTACCATAGATCTATTTCAGATCCAAGGAAGATGGGAAAGGAATAGAAATCTAAGTTTTGGAAATGGAAGATGAACAGCTCCATCTTTTCATTGAAATAATTTAAGATCCAAGCTCTGCAGACAAAAATAAGATAGGACTGTTAACTGGATGTCAACTCAAACATGCATCAGGAACTGTGGCACTTGCAAAGCAAAAGCAGTTAATCAGCTGTTATGTGGAGATCTCTGCCCTTCCTTAGCTATTGAGTTACAAATCCGATTGATTGAAATAATTTTAATATAAATAAATAATTTTAATTATAAATCCAAATCTGAATTAGCTAAACTTTTTTGGAAGATACTGTCCTTGGGAAAAGTATATATTTTCTGTACTGTTTAACAGATTTAAAGGTCAGATATCAAAACTTATCTGAATGACATCCATGTGTCCATTTATGAAAATAAAATTAAACTTTTTACATTGATATCCCTGGCTTTCTCCTAATTCAAGATTTTAAGCCGTATAAAAGGGGGACTAAAACTAAGATTAAAAGTTTTAAGTGATTGAAATAATACTCATGGTGGCCTACTTAGAAAGTAATCTTGGTAGCTTTCCTTCATTTGGTCTTCGCCTGAATAAATTCAGCAGAATAAACTGGTAAATAGCAATCTAGTACAGACAATACCCAGCTGATCTCAGAACGCTAAGTTAGGCTGTAAAGCAGCCATACTGCAAATTGCAAGGAAATTAATCGACTAGGATAGGAAACTTTTTTTACTTCTCTGTGTGAGTTCTTGCTTATGCAGTGTATACCTGACTTTCCTGTTATTTTGCCACAGCCACATTGTATTTCACTGAATCCTAATATTTAGAGATGGAAAGCGTATTTGTTTTAAGGTGTGAGGATTTCAGGACAGATGAGTGAACAGAGAACATCACTGACTTCAATTCTTTGAATACCATCTGGTTAGCACATACTACTAGTAGGACAGAAGAAACATATGTTGCTTAGCTGGCCCTGCATCGCCAGGAAACACATTAGGCTGATGTAGTCCAGGGATACATACATCCAGTGTTGCAGGGACAGTGAAGATCTTTATAGGTGTAAGAAATTCTTACTGATAGTGAAGGCACCTATAGGAAAATTTAACAGTCCTGTCAAAATCCCAGGCATCTGTTGATCTCTGAGGCTGATATATGTAATATATGCAGAGTATGATTTCTGAATTCATCTTGTGAACAGTGAGTGCATCCAGAATATTAACTAACTTAAGGTCAATTATTTTTCTGACCTGGACTTGAAGTAGGAAGAAAGCTTTGTTTGGTTTGGTAGAAGAAAAAACTTGGGTTAGACTGTGAAAGGCAAACTTTGTTCTAGGCTGCTGCTGCCTGCTGCATCAGGGAATCTGGTTCCCTGACAAATTGGAACTGAAAATAAAGAGGAAAAACATGTCTCTGCAGGGAGGTGAAGGATGAAGCTGGTGCTCACTCTTCCTGGTTCAGTCCCTGCTTTTTCCCCATCCTCTTAAACCTTTTTCCAAGGGTCAGATCAGCACAGATGCATTGCAGTCCCCCAGCAGCTGGGTGACAGTGGATGCTCAGCATCATGCCACAACACAGACGTGACTCACCTACACTAATGGCACATTGGCTCTCTCTACCCACTCACCCGTAAATTCATGCCCAAAGGTGAACAAGTCTTAGCTAGGGTGTATAGAGAGGGTTAGTGAGAGACTAATACCAACTTTCACTAGGCACATTAGATTACAAAGGAAAGATGTGGGAGATCAGCTCAGTCCAGCTGTTTCATAAGATTGTGATTTGATTAAGGCCGGGATATGGCCTAGCTAGATGTGGCAAGAGATGGTCTGGACAGTTTTGCCATTAATTTAAGTGGGAGCACAATCTTCTGCCAGCCTGTAATCTTTATCATTTATACTTTGTGATTTCATTATTAAAGTAAGCTGTTTGTTGAAGCTCAGAGGCAGAATTTCTATCGATTATTATATAGCTAGTACTTTATCTTGACTTCGTGTTTGAATATAAGCTTGTTTATTAGCTGTCAAGCAGCCATGCACTCAAGTATATAAATAGCATTAGGAAAAAATGCATCTAACTTTTAAAAAACTAAATTCGCTTCCTATGTGAAAATAAATTTGGTTTGAAGATTGTTAGTATTCAGCAGATTAAGCTGTTTCATTTTTGTCAGGCTTTCACTTTACTACCTTTTTAAGAGCAAGATAAAATAGCCATTGAAAGTACAATCATAATGAAATGGCACAATATAAATAGATGACTTTCATCATAATGCACTGTTTTTAGAAATGTTCATAATTTAAACAATTATGTTCCTTGACTTCTCGCCAATTAAGTTTAGTTGTCTAGGGACTGTGAATTTTAATGAGAAAGCTGAATGGTCTTTTGCAGATATGATCTGTTGGCAGGAACACAATCAAACAAGTAGAGGTTTAATCTCTTCTTTTCCCCTTATTTCTTTAAGTATCATAAAAAAGATAAGAGAAAAATTTAAGTAGTAGAAGAAACAAAACCGCTGTACAGAAAATGCTTTATAGCTTTATGTAGATTGAATATATTAAAAAAAATATTTGCTTACTACCCCTAAGTGTGATAGGCTTAAAAGATACAAGAGATGTTAAACATACCCATGGGAAAATTAAAATTAGAAACAAACTGTAGCCAATAGCTGTTAGATTATTCAGACAGTTCTAATGAGCCTTTTCACAAAAATGTTGGATCCAGAATCATAAAGAAAAAAAATAAATAGGAGTGACATAAGATACTTCAGATGGTAAATTGTGGCCCACGCATCTACCTTTCAATGGACAGACCAGAACCCTCCTGGGGACTAGAATTAGATTAGCTAAATGCCTAACAGCTGTCTCACAGGCTTGAGACTAGATAAAGCAACCAAGCTGTAAATCTGTGCAAACTGCATGAAAGGGTACATAATGCAAATTGATTAGTTTAGGACTTGCATTAATGTGGTTGTGAATAAAAATACCCCCCCAACAAATCCTCTCCTAATTTTAACAGCTACTGAAGAGAAAAACTTAACAAATGCTTCTCGTGAGGTATGAGTCTACAATGAATTTACATTGTGATCAAAGAAAAAAACCTGAATTACTAATCCCCATGAAGTAAGAGTTCTAATCTCTGGGCAGAAAGGCAAATATTTGAGGTTTTAACTTGGATTGATAGGCGTCTTTCATGGAATACCAATGCCCATTGCATTTTTAAAAAATTAAAAATATGAACACCTATTGATTTACATTCAAAGATGGAATATGTGATGTGGTACACACTTCAGTAGATAGATCATAAACTGTCAAAATGTAACCTATGGTAACTATTAGGACTGATTAGTTTTCTGCAGTTTCAAGATTATAACATTTGAAATTAAGAATAGTAAGAGCATTGACTTAATTATCTGGATTTCTTAGACCTACAGAACCTGTTATTAAAACTGTTTCATAATATTTCTTGTCTACTTAAAGTTGTATGTCTTTTGTTCAGTCAAATTTTATTACAGAAAAATAAACACCATTTAATGAGTGCCTAAGAGATTTGTGAGCTGTAAAATTTTATGTCATAACTAGTTAAGGGATAATAACCATGAGATGATAAAAACACAGTAAGATCAGTGACCTATATTCTTTCTTTAAATGCTATCCCTTCATATCATCTTACTCTTTATTTATGGACTGCTACATTAATATTAATGTGGATTTGTTCTGTGCCATGTACTGAAAGACACTGAAGTTTCTTCAGATTGTCAGGCTCTTTCTTGGCTGCAGTGAGACTAAAAGCAGCCTCCTTGTATGAAGTGCTGAGTTCTCAGAGCTTTAGGTGCCAAGTGGAATGCCTCTGTGACGTTTGTGAATGCAGATAGAAAATTGTTCTGCCTATTTTTAGAGTCAACCAGAAGTCACATAGCCATAATTTGCATAAAAGTAAAGACCAAGGTAACAGGCGAGATGTGATGAGTCAGGTGCTAATGTGGCCACATAGCTTCTTCTGACTAGAGCACAAGCAGAATAAATTCATGTACACGGCTTCTCTACACTGTTCCATAAGTGCCCACAGCCACAGAGAACATAGCTACCTATTTCACCTATATGCACTGAGAATTCACCATCTAAGAGTTTCTCTGCTTTTACCCCTGCAAGGCCTGATATAATATGTTTTATGTCTTTTAAATACAGGGCACTATTGTAATAGAGCACCTGTGCTCCCAGTTCTAAAGACAATCCACTATGTATATGATGCTTGCTCATTTGACTCGACTCAGATTTCCCTCAGTGATAACAGTAATCACTGGTCTATAGAGAGTCCTGGTCTCTCTGATCCAGCAGGCAGAGTATTAATACAATATTTCAGTTGTTATTATGTGAAGAAAGAAGTAAAAAATTGTATTTCAACTTTCAATATTTTACTTGCACAACCAAAAATCAATACAGTTTGCAATACTTTGGATTTCTTTCAATGCTTCTATGACATAGGAAGAAGTTTTTCATTTTGGATTTTAATTCATGAATGAAAAAAAGTTACAACCTCAGTAAAGCTTATTGAGGTTGACAGTTATCGTTACTGTACACCAAGCCTTATTCTAACCTGTTGGTTTGAGTATTTATGCACTGTGCTCCTGCTGAGGAGGAAATGTAGTCTTCTGCTTCTTAGAGGATTACTTCAGCCATCACTATGCTAGGTAGCAGCTAGGTATCCAAGTTCTTGTTCACTGTATTCTGGGGAATAACTGAAGCAGTTCAAGAATTCAATACAAATTAATGAGGATACTTCATATATTTGGCACAGAGTTCATCCATTTTGGCATTCATTGCAAAAAACCCTCAAAAACAAACCTAAAGAAAAAGCCATGATACAGGATTTGCTCAAATGAAATAATGCATTCTGTTCTGAAGTATAGATTGTGCATTTATTGTTATTTCATTACATACAGCAAATAATGTTAGAAGTCATAAAGTGCTGTAGCCTTTTAAAATTTTATATTACTGGACTCACTGATTTTCTGTAGCAGTGAATTAACCAGGTGATTTTTTTTTTTTCTGGCCATGGGAAGTCAGTATCTGCTACAGCTCTATATCATCACTGCTTTCTTCCTGGTTAAGCTTTCTGATCAAGCTGTAGGAAAGTAATAGAAAATTACAGGAAACATAATCCCATTGCAGCACTCCATGTCCTGAGCCCATAAAGCACTAAGCATTCAGGCCATATTACAAAGAAATTGAAAGTGGACTTACAGGAAATTATTTTCTAAATACAAGTCCCCTTTACACTGGTCCTTCATTCAAGGGCATGTTAATGGAGTCCCAGCAGTGGACAGAGATTTAAAGTGATGGGTGGTGTCTAGCAAAGAAAGATAAGGAAACAAGGAAAAGTCTAATGTTATCACCAGGTATTTCACAAGTGAATTAATGCATTTGTGCTCTTATTAAATCTTTTATTGTATTGAAGTTTAGTGTGACTTGATATTGGGAAATCAATCAGTGTATCATGTGGGAAGACTGCAGCAAAATATAGACATGCATATGCACTGTTTTTTGAAGTTCTTATTTACTTAACCCAACACTATAGCAAAAAGTGTAGTTTAATGATGACATAGAGCTGCAGTGATAGTGTGTGGTAAATGGCAAATAACAAAGTAGAGTATGTCCTCTGCTGAAGGTGAGGGAAGACAGGTGCAGATAAATCAAGCATGGTGTTTTTACTGGAGGAAATATGGTTGGAGCCATTCCTCCCTTTTTGTTCTTCCTTTGTCTTTATTCTTGTATGGTCTGTGACCATCTTATATATTCTTATTTTCACAGCGTGTGGGATATTTTACATGTCATACAAATTCCTTGTTCTCTTTGCACTGTCCTAAAACCAGTTCTAGCCAACTGCCAAGGTTTCATTCCTTCAGTGATCCATAGTGGACCATTTCTGATTTGTAGTCTAGGGACCTCCAGTATCATCCTGTGCCTTTATTTTCTAGTATTCTTCCTCTGTCTCATGTTTGTGTTCTTGAGGGCCATGTGCCTTGTCTGTGATATGCAGGAGGAACATCACTGTGCATCTTCTGTTAGTTCCTGGTATCAGACTTTTTCTCCCAAGGCTTGCAGAAGCTTCTACCTGCTTGTTCTAAAGAAAGGTGGAAAACAACCTACACTCCTAGTAGCTTATCTCAGTCAATTCCCAAAGTTTCTGAGGACCTTCATCTTTCTACTTGATTGTGCATCATGCAGCTGGTAACTTGGAGCACTCTCTTAAAAACATTTTGAAATCTTACTTTGTATGGGAGGGATTATTCAGCTGTTTATTTGCCATTATTGGTGTCTGGGGTCAGTTGTGCCTTTGCAACAAAGTTTGAGAGGATAGTCCAATAAATGCCAGCTCTTGTATCTGTCTTTTTTCTTGTTGAAGTCAGTGATATTCGAGCATTGACTTCAAAGGATAATGAGTTGGCTACTGGACATACCCTGCTGGTCAAAGGCCAAGAAGAAATCCTAGTGAACCCTGCTGGATGCTTGTACATTCATTCAATACATGTGGCTAGCTTAAAACAGCTGTTTCTGTGACTCAGATGCCTGTTAGCAAACTGCTAACACTCCCAAGTCACACATACCAATTTAAGGTCAATGAAACAGTGGTTACAGGGCCTCTGGGATCCTTTGGATCCATGTGTGGTTTTGTGTTCTCTGTTAGGATGGCCATGAATTCATCTCTGTGAGTCATCTTCTATATCTGAGTATTAAAGTAAAAAAACTTTTTGGGAGTGATGCTGAAGGTATGAAAGTATAATCTTGTGAAAGTAACTGATAGGAAATGGGGGTTGAGAATAAATGAGAGGTTCTGTTCTATGTCACAATATGCATCATATGGTGATAGAGAACTTAATGTACTAGTTTGTATTGAAATATCTAATATTTACATTGTTTCCTTGTGCATACCTATTTATAAAACTGGGGCAACTGCAGAGATAAAATGCACATGGTTTTTTTATAAGCAGCAAATGCTAATTTATGTCCTTTTCCCTTTGAAAATAGCTTAATTGTTTCAAACAATCCAGTGAAACAAGTCGTAAATGAGGTGACATTATTCCCCAAGGAACACTGGAATGCTTGAATTTATGAATCCTGAGATTTCAGCCAGATTAGCTCTACTTGTGTCTTGCTTCACTTGCCTATATTTAGTTTATTATCTTCTCACTAATCTCTTCTACAGATATTGCACCATGCCAGTACGCCCTTGTTGTTTGGGTTTTTTTTGTTTTTTTTTTTTCCCCCCAAGATGGTGGTTTGATGGGGAGAATAGAAATTAAATTGCCTTTTTTTTTTTTTTTTTCAGAACAGAAGTTAAAATTATGTTGAATTATGTTACTTATTGCTTTTACAGTAAAAAACCAAACCAAACCAAAACAAAAATAAAACTGTGGTTAAGTGTAATTGCTTCTTCCATTGGGTCATTTCAGATCTTTTTATCTGGAACGCTGATACCTGAATCAGCATTCTGCTTCATGGTAGGCATATTATAGACTATAAAATTAAAGTCGTGTGTTCAAGCTTCCCAATTCCTTGTATAAAAAGTAAAACCTCCATGTGATGTCCTCTCAAAGGAGAGAACTCCCTGGAGACCCAACATAATTGTGACAAGCTAGGATTACTTTTTCTGACCTAATGATTTCACTTATATTGAAGTCTTACCATGAGTTTTAATGACTATTTGTTCCACTCCTTTACTTTGTATAATCATAGGATCATAGAATAGTTTGTGTTGGAAAGGACCTTTAATGGTCATCTAGTCCAACCTTCAATAGTGAGGATCAAAATCTAGTAGTTCTGAGCAGAGGTTATCTCCAGGCAGAAAGCAGTTCCACAGAAGCAAGCTAAACAATGTGTTTAAAATTACGTATACATATAAGTGATTTGCTAGCTTGTGGCTTAACTACTTTGTGGTTCCAAGCAGTCAGATGTTCACCAAGATGTCTTATCTCAGTCACTGTCTTTGCTGGGTATAGAGAGAGCAGTAAGCAGCATTGAATAAAATGCAAAGCAAAATGTAACTATGCTGCAGTGAAGGTGGTAAATAGAAGTATTTCATAGTGAGAAAATCAGGAGGTAAAAGTAGCCATAACAAAGTTAGGAGCTTTCTTGTAAGCATTGTCTCTGGAATTAGACGAAGCCAAGAACACTCGTGTAAATTAATCACAATTTCTTGAATTGATATGGCTCTAAGAATCACAGAAACAGTATCGTCTAGTTTGGAAAAGACCTTGAAGATCATCCAGTCCAACCATTGACCTCACACTGACAGTTCCCAACTACACCATATCCCTCAGCGCTGTGTCGACCCGACTCTTAAACACCTCCAGGGATGGGGACTCCACCACATCCCTGGGCAGCCCATTCCAAAGCCTAACAACCCCTTCTGGAAAGAAATGCTTCATAATATCTAGTCTAAGAAAGCATATGAAAGCATACCTTGCATTCTGAGATGGGCAGGAACAGAGCAAATCTGGGCCAAAATTGAAAGATATGTCTTCCCTAAAGAATTAATTTTATCAGTTTGTAATGTACCCTTCTGAGATACCAACCATACTCTGTAGGCTTTGACACTATGTAGATTTATTTTTTTTTAAAGTAACTGGTGAAATATAGTGTGCATAAATTTATCAAATCACATATTCTTTTCTCACAATGGTCTAGCTTGACTTAAAAAAAAATAAGGTCTTTGGAGGGAATAATTTGTTTTGAAACTTAAAATGTTGAAATGTTTTGTTTGGAACCTGTAGATTTAGTGTGGCATTTAGTGAAGTGATTAAAGATGCTGTCTATATCTGTTATAATTAGAAATTTTTAAAAAGTATAATTAAAATCTCATCCCAAAAGGGAATGGAACTCCCATCCTTCAATGTGTGTGGTTGTTATTTTGTTTATTAGGCCATACAATTAAGCACCTGTCTGAAGACCTATGAATGTTAATTTTACCACTGGAGGGAGCCCATATTCCATAAATGATGTATAAAAAAAGAATTATAATTTTAAAAGGGAAAAAAAGTGCACTTTTACAACATAATATATTTTTCCTTGTGCTGACTTTGCATGTATGTAGAATTTCTGATATAATTACTATACTGAACATTTTTATTCCTTCCACGTAATGTAGAAGTCAAAGTTCAGAAGTCAGAAAACCAGAGTTGCCTGCTTGGGATATAGCTTTTTTCCAAAAAGACATACTTTGTAAAAAATTCATTATTACTTTAGTATTAACACTGGAATAAATAGGTACAGCACTAGACCACTAGATGAGTATAGTTCCAGGGTGTTCAGAGTCTTCGACTTGTTTTTTACTTCTTTGATTATAATTAAGTTTCATTTTTCATAACAATAATAATCTTCTAATCTAGGTGCATTTGCTAGTATGATTTTTCATCTTTTGAGACCTCTGACTTTTTAGATATGATCTTGAGTTAATCTGTTCTAAAGCATGGTTCAAATGTCTAGAAAAGTTACCAGTGTAATGCTGTTTGTCATCATCTTATAATAACCAGTTGACAGGCAAGAAGCTATTAAAGCTTTCTTCTCCCTTGTGGGTTATTTGATTTGTCATTCTCCATTTTTGCAGCCTGTGTACTCAAAGCAATTTGTGATAACATGACCAGAAAGCTAAATTCAGTAAAGAGTTCATGCTGACATTGTTATTCCACACAAGAGGCCCAGCAGGGAGAGATAATGCTATAATTCAGATAACATGATGAAATGAGATCTTTTATCACAAAGACTTTGGTGGATGAAGAAACATAAACATGTCCTCTTTTTATATACATTAGAAGAAGATGTGGGGTCATAGTGAAGTTGCTTCTGCTATTTTTATTTAATGTTTTTACAGACAATTCAGCTGAACTGAGGCTTAGGGAGATGGTTGAATTACAAGATGTTCACTCAACACATTTTAAGAATTTAGATTTACTTTGGCAGGTAGATTTTGTTTCAAATATTTAAAGTAGGTCGGAAGAAAGACATGCAATGGGCTATATTGATCACAGCAGAAATTTTAAAAGTAAATTGCATATGGCTGAAAGAGTTTCAAGTTTCCATAATTAAATTGATACTGATTTGCTGAATATTTTAAAGAATCTTTTTCTGTGAACGTGGGACAACCTAGAATATCCTTGCTTTTAGCAGGGAGACCATAGACACTAACACTAGTTTATAAAAGGAAAAGCTCATTTCCTACCTATTTTTTTCAGCATTTAGTTCAAATATTTTGCATTTTCAATGAATTCTGTGGTATTTCTCAGCTTGAGATTTGAAATGGAATATTCCTACTCAGTTTGTTCTTATTATTATGTAAGTGCAACATAGCCTTGCTAGAGTTAGGGTTTGTGGCTTTGCATGTGTCTATTGCACATTGGTAACTGAATTTAGCTTGCATTTTGTATCTTTCTGAATGTGCTCCAAGAAAATCTGTATTTACATGAAAGATAAAGTAGCAAAGCAAATTCAATGAAAATGAAGGTAGAATTTAGTATATCAAAAAGATCAAAGAGGAATTATTATCTTGTAAAGCCATCTTGAACTGAGCTCAGAGATATGTGTTTTAGAAATTTATCATTTTGTACTGTTTTAGAAATTTATTATTACTGAGGGTTTTTTTCTTGAAAAATTTATTCTGACAAGTCATAGGCAAATCATTTCATTCATTCTTTCTAGCTTGTTCCGCAAAACATATACCGAGATGAATACCTGCAAATTTTAATGAAGAAAATCAGCAAAATAGCAGATAAAGAAAAATAAACTGTGCCTTCATTAAAACTGAAAGAAGTTAGTATAATGGAGAGTTTCTGACAGTTTCATTGCAATGGAGAGTTTCTGAATGTTTCACTGGGTTTGAGGTAAACAATGGTTTCAGAGTGGTTCTTTTTTTGTTTGCACAGTTAGCAGCTTTGCTATTAAACATGAAGGAATTCCGTTTTCAAACAGCTTTCTGACCCTTCTTACTATCAGGTACATTTACCCTCAGAACAGCTCTTCAATGAAACTTAAAGTGAAGTAAATAGAGTACTTGGCTTCTGTAGTGTTCTTTTGATGTAGACTTTTCAAATAGTTCAACCAAAGAGTTTATTTTCATTAGGACCAGATGGAGAAACTGAGTTGTAGAGCTGAAGAAAGCCCAAATCAAAACTAGTATTTCCAGAATCCTCGTCCAACTTAGTTCATTGCCTTCATATCTTGGTCACCATCTCTGCATCCTCACACACTGAGGAAAATCACAGGATAAACCTGCTTAATGCTGCTGGTGCTTCATATCTCTAAACCCTCTTTTCTTTCATTAAAGCAAATCTGTGTTACTCCTTCATCTTAATAGTGGTTTTGGTCATCCTTCCTTAGTGGATGTATAGGAAATTAGTATTGGCAGTGTTTTCAGTATTGCTTCTATCACTGCTTCCCAAGTATTTTATCAAAAGATCAGTTCCAAATCAGAAAAATGGATGAGGCAGGTAGGAGTTACAGGAGAGGCCTCTGTGACCTTGACCCCAAAGTAGGTGTTCCAGGGTTTTTTCCTGATGGAGCTAATGACCATCTCTCTTTCCAGAAATTTGATATAAAAATCTCTGTTTTCTAGAATAACTTTTGGGGTAGAGCAAGGAGAAGAATTGCCCATGACATTTTAAAAGAAAGCCCATACCAAAAGATTATTTCTAATTCACGGGGTATTTAAAAAAACCCAACCAAACAAAATCCTTGCTCTGCTCTTCATGTGGTGCAAAACTGAGCTTTCATTTTCTGAGCAGAAGCAGGAGAAAAGCTGAAAAAAAAAAAAAAAAAAAGAAAGAAAATCAGGTTGAATTGATGAAATTTTCCAGTGCAGGGGATCAGGAAAGCCAGATGAGGGGATTGTATATCCCAAATACAATGAAATCACAGTAGATACTTACTAATTAACTAAGTCACCTGAACAGAAAGACTCTACAAATTTCTGTCCTATTCCAAAAGAACAAATTTACTTCCATATTTGTCTTTACAGTTGATACATCCTTGAGAAATTGTGATCTCTTACATATTGCAAATGAACAAAGACTTTTCTTCAATAGGTTTTTATCTACCAACTAGTGCTTTCTTCTAGGCTCAGAAATTTTTTGCTGGTCCCAGACATTCTTTGAAGATAAAAGTCTAAGCCAGAAAGATATTCTTCCCCTGTGCTCAAGATAGTTCTGTGTTTCACTTTTGTTTCTGTTGTCTCTAGTTTGCAAGTATACTGATAGCATTCAAAAAAACAAAGTGCTGGACACTTATAATTAGAAACATGGGAAACTTATTCGTAGCCCCAAATGTTAAAGAGATTACATTAAAAAAAAAATCACAAAGCCACCCAGATTTTCATATTAAAACTAGGAATTTATGCACATGTCATAACAATCCACTCGTTTGCACTTGGGCACAGATTAAGCAAGGTCAATTTTGGCTGCATAAGGAAAGAGAGAAGAATGCATTTTTCAAAATTCACCCACTATTGTGTTGCATTGACTTTATGAACCCTAGTCATCTGTGGGGTCTAATGGTCTACACTGCTGAGATGTAAGCTGCTGGGTTTTTTGTCTCCTAAAATGTGCCTGACACAAGATTACCAGTGCACATGAAAGCTTTGGCTCGTTGTGAATTGCAACACTTTGTATGTGACATAAAATTCAGACGTGAGCCCAGTATGTTTTTGACACTTTTTTTTGAGCAATTAGAAAAGCTAGTTACAGGAAAAGTATAAATTAATTGTCCTAATTTGAACATAATGTGTATTTTTAAAAAATTGCTTAGGCCCTGTACAAAATGATGTGCTGTGTCGAGCAGATCTCAAAAGCAAATTTGAAAAAGAGGTGCATGAGGTCGTTTATTTGGGAGGATATCTAAATGGCCTGAGATTATTGAATAGACTATGTAAGTGGCAGGAAATTTTCTTGAAATTATGATTAAAAGATTCTTTGCTTTTGTTGCTGGCTGTACCAGTAAGCCATAAACAGGCAAGTCATAACCTCTTTGAGTTTTGTAAAATTATTATAACTACCTAATTCACAGATTGAGCTAAATTAGTATTTGGAAATGTATTGAAGTCTTGTAACTGAACTGTTTCTAAAAATATAAAACATTAAAATAAATTATGTGAAAATGTAGCTGTTTAATATTGAGAATGTGTTGATTTGGTTTTTAAATTGCAAGAGGGAAAGAAAGTAAACAAATTAAACATTATGTAACAAAACAAAATGGAAACCCAAATTATGCAGCTATCTGCAGGACATGTTTTAATGACTATCACTGAACTATTTTTATAGATTTTGAATCATTAGAAAGCCAACTGTCATTTACAAGCTGGCCTTATTAAGTGGCAAGGAATGGCTGTGGCTTTGGTATCTGGATGATGAAACAAAACAAAGTCAATGTGGATTAGAGATTTCGGAAGTTATATGAGCTGTTCTTTGTGACAATGAAGTAAGTATTGTATAAAGGAAATTAATACAGCTTTCTATTTTAAAGAAAGCAAGCAAATTAAAGAGTGAAATTAAGGTGTTAGATATCTAACTTCATGAAAATAAGCCTATTTCAAAATAGCAATAAGATAATAGAAACTTTTAATCATGTGTCTTTAAAAGGACTGTGGTTTAAATGACAGCTATAAGGCTGCCTTATTAGCAGACTAACGGACCCTTTCCCTTCCATCACAGATTATCTGTTTATTCATTGCTTTGATACTGCAACGCAAAATCTTTTTAATAAAAAAATTCTGTTTCCTGACATCTTCATAAAAAGCACCAAAAAACCACTAAAGGAACATTGAAACAAAAGGGGTTTCAGTTATCACTGAAGAGCTGTCTTTTAGTGTCTGGGGGCACCATCTCATCCTTTCACCCAGACAGGGGAGTTCTGCAGGTTTCTGTAATCTGTGCCCTACAGAAGCAATACAGAAGGATAGGAGCAGAAGTCAATCCCAGCCTTTTGTCCTCAGACTCACTCAAGATATAAGTTTCATTTTAACAGCACTTAGTTAGTTTTTAAGAATATTTCATTAGAGAGCAGAAATATGGTTTGTGGCTAGAAAGAGTCAATATTGCTATTTTACTGTGCATGATTTAATTATGTGGCTAATATAAAGCATTTATCACATCATACAAGGATACCAAGGACTTGGTTTTATGACATCTTTAGAATGTCTACTCAGTTTGGAGACTTCATTTCTATTACAGTGCTTGATGATCTGGGTACCACTAGACTTAGTCCATTCCATAGAGTAGCACATTGTATAAGAAATAATTCTGCTATGGACAGATATGGTGCCACCTTCCTTTTGCTTATTTATTCCCACTAGCTATTGTATACTATCATCAGATTATGTGTAGTCCTGTGGTGAGCTGGATCAGGGAACTGATTTGGTAGAAAATGAACAGATTTTTTTTAAGTTTCCAGTTTTATAAATTCAGTAATTCATCTTGGTGATAGATGTGAAGAATGTGAGCACCAGAACAAGGGAGACAGTAGGGGCTAGTACTGAGTGGGGAGGTTAGGAAATGGGCAAGTGAGATTACCTTGTTTTACAGAAATGAGAATTTTTATTAAATTAAAGTGACTGCTTTGCCTAGAACCAGAGCAGAGAGGGTAAGTACAGAAAGTTAAAGAAAGCGGTGGAAAAACTTTTTTTTTTTTTTTTCTCTAGCATTTATTTAAAAGAACTAAAGAAGCTGATTGTAAGGTGGATTTACTTTCACTGCAATAATGGTCCATTTGTAGCAAAATTGATAGAAGTTTAACCAAAACTGAAACAACATTAAGACACACACACGTGAGCTCTTTTCATTGCAAGCAGTTCAAACTGCCTTGCTTTTAGGAATCAGATGATTTATTCTGCTGGAAGGAGCAACATATCTTTCTATAGTTTCTCTGTATTTTTGGAGTGGAAGGAAGAATGAAACCACAAAATATGTCATTTTTTAAAATGCAAAAAAATGTGTCTTCATTAAGAAGCATCAGAGGATTTAAAAGTAATTCAGTATCTTTTCGCATAACCCAGTCTTTGCAGTGTCATGTCATTAAGCAATAAATAATGGAATTTTTGCAGGAAACACATTTTATACTTTCAAATCAGTCACATAAATCTAACCATATGGATTAGGAAGTCATCCTTATCTACTTAGAGTCTAATCTGCTGATGATACATAGTGTGTTCTGTTGTGATTTCTTTAATATGGTAGGAGATGAAGAACTCATCACTCATTTCCAGATTACCTTCAATAAGGTTTTCAAAATGCTATTTTAATGAGGATAATTTTTAATAGAAAATTGTGTACAACTGCCTGACCTGAATGATGAAAGTCCAATGAAGAAAAAAAACCAAAGGCAACTATTGTAAGAAGAGCCTTCTTGCTATCTATTATTCAAGTCTTTTTCCTCATGTCTTGTCCTTAGTCTTCACATATCAGAAAAATCCATGTCTGGAATTTCTGCAGATCAGTGGAAGAATGCACATCTGAATAATAAAGAGTTATTGATAATGAATTCACACATCAAATATAAGCAAATGTTCATATTAACATATTTGAAAAATATGACCGCTTAAATGGCTTACAAGTATGACTTCTTGGCAATGAAAGCTGCTAATTTGTGCATAACTTTTGGTGTGGTACAATTTCCTTTTTTGTATTTTAAAGTGGTTAATGCACCACATGTTGTGGTATGCCCCTTGATGTTCCTGCTGCAGTTGGTTTTACACTGGTTTGTACATCTTAAATTTTTAATTGAACCACTGCCATACAGTGTTTTCTTAATAGAGTGAGTGTATAGTACAATATATTTGGGCAATCACTCCTTTATTACAGCTCTAAATATTATGAAAGCAGACTAGTGAGATGATCTGAGGGGGAAGAGACTCTTCCTTGCAGTAATTCTTGTGAGACTGAGAAATCCTGTTTTACCTGAAGAGTTGCATGAAGTAATAGTCTCTTATCAGGACTGAAGACTGATCGTGTCAAGAAACAGTTTATTAGGTTTGGTACTTTTTAGCACTTGGTGTGGTTGTCACAAAGTTTCTTATATAAAACAAAACTTGAAAAAATAGATAAGATTTTCTTATATAATGATGGCCTTTTTAAAATTAAAGCAGTGCTGCATTGCAGTAATGACTACTGTAGTATGTTTTAAGTTGGTAAAATCTGGGAGCTTTTTATATCACCAATAAATCCTATATAATGACTATATAACATTAACTCATTTATGTAATGGTGTTGTGACTAACTACTCAAGATTCTTGAGTATTAAATAAGAATAAAAAGCAGCGCCCTCTTTTCAGCTTCGTACTATGTTAATACATGGTTTTCAATGCAAAACAGCTATATTAACTTTGAAGACAGCAGCTGCAAAGGTAGCAGAGAGCTAGCAATATAATCACAAAGAGCAATAAATTGATCCCTTGTGTTTTCTCATGAGTATACATTCTGTCACTTAGATAACTCTACATTCAGTCAGGAATAATTTATGAAAATAAACTATTCAGTGTCAAGAGGACTGTATTCATTGAAGTGATAGGGCTTGGCAGACAGGAAAATGTGGTTTTTTTAATATATCTGATGCTTTTTATTGAATCTGGTAAGGAGCAAATTATCTCATCAGATGACTGTCTTGTTAGTGTCACTTTTGATGAGCCAAATGTGAAGGTTTTGACATGTTTTAAAACTCTGATATATTTGTATTTAAAAGGAAAGAAAGGTGGGGGGGGGAGAAAAATTGGTGTCTTCCAGGAAGAATGAAAACCTGGCACATGAATTTTCAGAGTGTATTGATGGCGTATCTAAATGCAGTTGGGAATGACAGCAGAAATGACTGTGCAGAGGCTAACTAGTCTCTTCACTTTTTTTAAAGAGAAGCAGACAAAAACTAGGTTTTTTTGACATTGTGAGATTTCAGTTTATGCTGTGTTTTGAAGAGTATAACGATTACCTTGTTATACACAATATAACATCGTTTATTATGTAATATTACATTTCCTTTTTTTCCTAAAAAAATTAAACATAAAAATGTAGTAGCTGATTGGAAATATCCAGATCTACATATCAGTGAAGAGTTCTCTCTTAGTTTTTATGTTGTCTTGGAAAGAAAGAAAGAGGCTCACACACACTTATATCAATAAAATCTGCATCCTAGGCATATCACTTTAACTCTCATTTGTGTGTTTTCATCTGCTGTGTGTTTATGTTTGTAAAAATAAATAACTGTTGGCAGAATATAAAAAGTTCACTAAGAGCTAGTTTCATTATTCATAGTGAGCACATCTATGAATAGTGTTAGCCAAGTATAAAACCTGTATGGTCTCACTGGAAACTTTCTAGTCTATCTGTGTCTGATGCAATAAAAGAACCTCAGGAATTTATCTAACCTCAGGCATGTGTCAAAAGTCTGTTTTCCAGGCTGGCCTGCAGGACTGAGAGTCCAGATTTGGAATGGACACGGGGATCATCTAGTTTAACCCATTGCACTCAGGCTGAAGGAAGTATAATGAGACTATCTGTCTCAAGAGCTCACTGTACTGTTCTTGAGAACCTATGTCTGAGTAGATTCCTGTAGTTTTGCCATATTTCAGTGGTTCAATACCATAATCATTAGAAAGATTTTCTTGGTATTAACCCTAGGTCTTTTTGCCACAGACTAAAATGATTCTCCTGCTTCCGTAGACTTACATGGGGAAATAACTGTGACATGGGGAAAGACCTGATGACATTTCTCTTAAGATTTTATGATAAGGAGATAAACGGCCATGTCTTTCCAAAATCATTTGTTTGTTTGGAAATTTAAAAAATCTTAATTCCTTGAACTTCTCCCAGGAGATCTACTTGTATATCCTTTTTTGGATGAATAAGCCCATCATTAGCAAGCAAAGTGGACAGATTTCATTCCAGTCATCATGAATTGCACCCCTGTTAATAAATCCAAGAATAAGGTTTGCCTTTTTTGGAGCAGCGTTGCATTACTGATTTGCATTCACATATTGCTCACTGTGAAACTGCAACGACTAATGAGTTTTTCCTACCTGATACATGTGCATGTGTCTTCAGATTTATTGCTGTCCTCAGCCAAACTTTTGCTGAATGCTTTCTTGATTTCAGAACATGTCTTCAACTTGCCAAAATCATTTGGAATTTTGACTTTATTCTCCAGATACCTATCCTACAGGAGAGGTTGCAGTTTCTCCTGATTAGAAGCTTGTTGACACTGTGAAGGTATCTATCTCCTTATTCCCTTGGTGAAGTTTCCCAGTGGGAACTGTCTTGACACATCCTTTGTATATGATTGTCACTGGTAATTAACCTTTCAGGGCAGTTTAATTTTACAGCTTTTGCCTTGATCTTGTGTAAGTGGTCGGTAAACTTTGTTTCCTTAGCTTGAGTATGCTTATGGTGTAGGATACTGAAGCCTTGCTGAAGTTTCTGATCAGATGCCGCAGTATACATTCAGCTGTTAGCTATTAGAGGCAGAGGAGGTTGTTATCCCAAATTAATGCTAATAGAAGCCATTTAGTACCACTCTCTCTGCCTCCGTTGTACTTATCATATGTAATCTTTAACACATCTTGCTGATGCAGTTGTCGGGCATTCTGCTGTCCTGGCAGTGCTAAAAGGTATTTTCAGTGAATTAACATCTTGCAGATCAAAGCTTTAATATTAGCAAAGGTTCTCCATAATGGGCTGCAATCACTTTATACCATTAGCAGGACATCTTGAGTTCTCTCAGGATATGCCTTGCAAGTTTGTGTTATGAATCACATCTCACTTTCAGATGGAGGGGTTTTTTTTAGTGGTCAGAGTGATGACTAGCATGTTCATGTCCTGCAATTTGCTTTTCGCACTGGTACAACAATTTATTGCATAAGAACTCTTTTAAGGATTCATTATAAACATGAAGAACTAATTTTAATAGAGACCTACATGGAGCTTTTATTATTTTTGTTTTCTGAGGAAGGAGCAATGACGTTTAATCAAACACTTTAGGGAAAGTTGCTGAATTGAACCGTTGCAGTAGTTTCATCATGTTTGTACCCCAAAAACATTTACTAAATTGTTGAAGTGGAACTAACGTTCCTTTTGATGGCACAGTGAAGGGACCAGACATATAATATGCATAGTTGCATATATTGTGGGTCGAAAGAGTCAAAAGGCAGAAAAAAAAATAATGCGGACATTTGCCAAATTGTATTTATGGCAAAGGGTTTTAATTAAAGTGGTAGAAAGACAAAAGGTTTGAACACCATCTTGGAAGACATGTCAGAAGGTTGTTGGTAATCATGAGTGAGTGAGATTAGGATTTACTTACTTTTCTCTCTGCAGGTTTCTTTGACTAAGGAAGTGCAATGAAAGATGTGTTCACTCAATATTGAAAGATATTTATTGTTTTTGTTCAGGTACTGTGTATTAAGTTCTACAATTTTTTACAATATTGAGGTATCCACAACATATGCAGGACAAATACTGGATCTGGATTTTTTTTGTTTGCTTTGCTTTTTCTTTGCTTCTCCTTTTGGTCTGTAAATATTTTTTTTTCCCCAATATTTACTAGTTGAGGGAAAAGCTACACTGCAGTACTTTTTCATCGAAATTGCGGGAAAATGGTTTCAGCAGCTCTCTGATTCCCTGCCAGCTGGAGGCAGGCAGCTGCCAGTTTCCCACCCCTCCAGCTGCCTCTAGAGCTGTGCTGGATTTAGCAGAGGTGTGGTGCTGTCGTTGAGAGAGGCAACTGATGAGGATGGCTTTGCAAATGCTTTTTGCGAGTTTGGAAAGCTGCACAAGAATAGTCCTTTCCAAGACAGCTCTTACACCTGGAAATATTCTGACTAAAAGAGAACATTCAGCAATTACATGCTCTATGTTATATTTTTTCTTATGTTATAAATCTCATTGCAAAATTGTGTGTGATATTCGGGATGCAGGAGGGAGTGTAATATTAATTAACAGTAGAGATGGCTCTGCTGCAAACAAACTCTTTGTTTCTAAACAAGCATTTTCTGAACATCAACAACCATAAAAGGCAATCAGGTCTACAGTTGGCCTTACGTGATTATATGTTCTTTAGCAGAGAACACATTGCTGGTTCTTGAGAGGTTTTCTGTTCAATAGAGTTAATGACAAGTTCTATTAAAAATAATTGTATGCTTGTACTTTGGGACTAGAAATGAGGATTCAGGATCAGCACAAAGGTACTTGTGTGAAAGTGTTTCAGAAAATGGGAAGGTAGAAAGAAAGGGTAGTTATTCGGGTGTGACTTTGGTGGGGGTAGCTCTTATTTTCAAACTGCAGGTTGGCTGAGGAGCCACAGAGATTGCTAAACATGTCAGTGGAAGTGTTAGGTGAAGGAGACTAAGGAAGTCAAGCCTGCCATGGATTTTGCTGTTTAAGTTTGGATAATGCCATTTTTATTTCTGTAGGATGTTCTTTGTAGTTTTATTATTCTTACACTATCACTGTGCCTCACGTATATCTGTCTTCCTTCCCTGCCTCCCTGGCTGTCATACATCAGCCGCATTCTGTTCCTGTGTTGCTTAGATTGCCGTACTGCTATTGAATAGATCTGTTCTGCGATTTTTCCAAATCTCCCTTTACCACCAGAAAGCTTGTTGTCTGGAAAAAAAACAGTCTCCTGTAGCTGCCTGTGCTTGCCCTGCATATCTCTACCTTCATCACCATCTTCCGTTCACAGCCCCTCATTCACCTCATATTTCCAACATCTTCTGATGCAAACTTTAAATGTGGAAATAAGCAAAGTCTGTAATGGATAGAAAAACTCTAATTAGGAAGGAAAAGCTGGCAGCGAAGATACGTGAGTGATTGCAGGGAACCTTCTTGCAGCTCTGCTCCTGAGCAGCTTTCACCCCAGCATCATTTTAATATTCCTTTGCTGGTTCATCTGGAGAAACACTGCTGAGATTTGGATAAGCAGAGGACAAAAAAGC
Source organism: Athene noctua (assembly GCF_965140245.1). Classification (NCBI taxonomy): domain Eukaryota; kingdom Metazoa; phylum Chordata; class Aves; order Strigiformes; family Strigidae; genus Athene; species Athene noctua. The sequence continues at coordinate 144,307,453 of NC_134038.1, read as the reverse complement.
ATCTAAGGTCAAAAACCTGGCATAAGAGCTTTGAAGCTGAGAAGGCAGCATCAAATGATGGAAATAATTGGGTAGTTTATTCAGCTTCCCTTTAGAAAATGAAGCCTTCTCTGCGTTTTAAAATTTGCAAGAGTCCTCTGCCTGAAAATATTTGTCTGGCTGTCTGGAATTTGTAGATTTGATCTTAATGCATTTCCTAAGCATGAAAGGAAAGACCTTAATAAGCAAATATTATAGATTGATCTGTGTTCTAAAAGTATCATGTTAAATATTAAAACAAAATTCATTCTTCAAAGTTTGAAAAAGAAATATATAAGCCTCAACATGACCTTAAATATGAGACTGCCATCAGTGCCTTTATGATAAATTGCCAAAAGAAATAATCTGTGTCTGTAATCAGATATGGCCACAGTATCTGTGAAGTTAGATTTCTGCTTATGCAGAGGGCTCCTTTCAATTCATCAAAAAAGTGGACTTAAAAGCAGAATGCAATCTGTTAAGATGCAAGACCTGGAAAGTTTTGTGTTTCTTCAATAGTATAAAACCTGAAGTTGTTGATGGAATTAAACTTTTCCCTAGATGTCTATGATATTAATAACTTTTTCAAGAGGCAAAAGTTGGCAAGTGGATAAAAGAGGAAAATATTTTTAAATACTTTGCTTTAAAGTATAAAGGTATGTGTGTGTGTTTGTGTGTGTTAAATGGATGTCTGCATATTGTTAACTACTGGAATTGGCAAGCACTCATCTCTGTGAGTTTCATGTTTTTAACCAGGTTTTTAAGCTTATGAATTAGTTATGGAAGGGAAGAGTGGGAATCTGCAGGGGAAACTTCAGGGCTGTCTCTGTCTCAGTCTGGAGCAAAACCTGGGAGATAAGGTTGCACCCAAGAATGTTTTTATTAGTCTAAAGAAGAAGCCAAGACGAAGCAGCCTGCTGAATAAATAAATAGGTAGTCATTAGGATGGTAAGGAGAGCAGATTTGCTATATAAATCTGGCAGAGAGTGGGATGGTTGTAAAGGTGAGTCAGGCATTGCTGGTGAGATTTTTGGAGGTCACACTGGGACCACTGCTCTGTGGAAACAGACAAGAAGAAGGATCAGTTTAAAATCTAAAAATATACATTTTTTTAAATCATATGTTTCAGTTTCTCTTGAAGCTGGTAAAGAGACTAATTTTCCTCTGATGTCCTTGACTGAAACAACAATTTTGGATCAGTTCCCTTAAAATTCGTTAGGTCTCTGCTACATTAGGTCTCCAATCTGCTTTTCTTTTACTTACATTTTAAGAAGTCACACTTTTATTGCTGCTTTGATTTGTAACAGGAACCTAACAACGATTTGAGTTTGGAAGGTTTTGAACAAGTTTGTCCCAAGTCACATAACACTTCAGAATTTGGATTTAGTTTTTCTTAACTGAGAGTTTTACAGAAAAAATACATTTTGAAATATTTTCAAAAAAGGAGTGCTCTTTTGTGTCTGGCCTAGTACTTAATATTTTAAATTAATTTATGAAGTACAGACTGGCACAAATCCTCATTTTCCTTTAGTTTTAATACGACCTGGGATGCTACACAAACCTGTGTGGCTGTTGAACATTTTAAATGCTTCATTAAAAAAGTAGTTGTCTTCCTGTTTTAAAATGGCACCATGCTTATTTTAACAATATTGATTAATTAGGTTCTGTTTAATGGTGGAGGGTATTTAGCTGTGTACAGTACAAAGCACTCATCAAAGTGAGGCTTGAGTTGAGTGCAGCAGGTCTCTGCCTATACAGCTTGAACATGTATTTAAATCCCTGCAAGTTCAGAGTCTCATAGACAAAAGAGAGGCGGGAGATGGGAAAATGTTGATGTTTTGCATGTGGGGAAATGAGAGAGAGATGACTTTTTTAGAGGCAGGAATCATTACTTAAAAAACCACCAAAACCCAAAGCCAACAGAAATGAGTTAGGGTAGGTGTGTGAGATTGCTTTGAGCTTCTTGAAGCTAATTCTATTTATTTCAAAAATAAATTACTTCACATTTTCTAAACAAATTTGGCAAACTATCTGAATTGGCTATCATGTACTGTAAATGATCTGCTTCCTGAGAACGCGTGCCTACCTATTTTGTATATGTTCAAGCAATTTAGGATTTCATGGTGTGTGAAAGCATTTCTAGGAGGATCTTGCAGATAAGAAACCATGATATTCAAAAGCTATTTTGTGGTTGATATGTTTTAAATTGTTGGAACTTATTTCAGAACAGGGCTGATGAAGGCTGTCTGAAGCTATCTGTGTGCATTACTATTTTTTGCACTGACCCTAGTCATTGTAGAAATGGACTTACCCACAAACAGCGATCTTTAAATTAAATGGGATAATCTCTTTCTGTTGCCTTAATCTTGCCCTTATGAGTTTGCATAAATCTTCTTCCTTCATTGTTATGCATCACACAAAAGGTACTAAAAATAACTGTTTAATTTTTTTTAGTGCATACTGAAACAGAGATAAAAAGATAAAGTATATTTTGTTTTTATGTAACTCCTGCTGGGCTGATATTACTCCTTTTAATGTCATTTTGTGTCAACATACTCAGTGAAAGCTGTAGGACCTTAAATACCAACCACACAAATAGTCTCTGATTCCTGCAAGGAGTCATTTTCCTTAAGTATCTATCCAACAGATGGATCACATTTTCCTTCTATGGCAGAAACAGTTAAAGTAGGATGGAGCCACAGGAACATCATATTACAACGTAGTTTAAATTCATTTTACTTGCTATCTTCCTGTAACTTGCATAGCATCTTGAGACATTAATGATCTTCCCTTTTTAGTAGCCATAAAATTTTTCATACTGTGTTGTGTTTTCCTTTGTTTTAATACTCTTGCCTGGCTTGGAAACTTAATACAAAGTACTTTCATCTGACCAGCCATTCTTAAGTTCAGATAAGAATGGTAAAGGGTTCTGTTGCTGGGCTGAATCATTCTTTTGGCAAAGGGTTCATGGAAAAACAGTTGTTTAAGCTTCAACTTTTAAATACATGCAAGATGCTGTGATAATAGTGCATGGAAAAATGGAGAAGAGAGTTAGTGCTCTGTAGCTTTGCTAGATACATGCCTGAATAGATATCATGCTGTTTGTATGGAACTTTGTTGAGTAAAATTGTATTGGTTTTTTTTCCCTGTCAGCACACCTACATGCAGGTTGCCTGGACTAGCTGCATTCACTTCTCTTTTTAGAATGATGAGAATTGTTAGTACAGTCCTAAAGACTAGATTGTAAAATAGGTTCTTCATGGGAGATGGGAACAAAGCTGAGCTGACAAGCATTGCATGGTAAATAAAAAGGATATCTTGCTTTTTTAACCTGTCTCATGGCTCTGTAATTCCTCTGTTTTCTTGCCAAAATTAATTTTCTACTAATTTAACTCCAAAGATCTTGGTAAGCTTTGTATTTTGACTTTTTTTCCTTCTTGACAAACAAATTACCCCCAATTTTTTGACTGTGATCACTGCTGTCACTCTTTGATGAATTGACAGCGTACATTCCTGCAGGTACTTTGGGTATTTTGAATAATTTGAGGATTAGCAGTATGGAAGCAGGAAATGTTGGTTTCTAATTCTCAAAAATTTATTAACTCTATACTGTTGAAACCTCTATTAGTTAAACATAAATTAGTCTACAACCTGCCACTGTGGATCTTGTAAGCTAACATTTAATATACACACAGTTAAATAGACAGGAGCTCTCCCAAGACAGAAAGACTCTTTAGGACTAATTGCCAGGGTCTGATACTTATGTTATACTGTTGCTTCTGAGAGATAGGCCCGACTTCAGATCTCATTCCAGTGAGATACAGTGATGTTATTAGTAATGTCCTCTGGTGAAACTGAGAGGAGATCCAGACTCTTGATCCTTGATATGTAAAGGAGGGCAGATGAAGTATTGGATTATGCTCATCTTGGAGGGAAGACACAAAGGGCAGGAATGAAGTGCTTAATCTGAGTTGCATGGGATCCGAGCTGGGGCATGGCCAACTGGAGAAGAGAAAGAGGAGTGGAGAAGAAAGTGAGAAAGCTCTGGAACACAGCCACGCAACAATAAGGATGTGGGGAAAAGCTTCAGTGGAGAACGATCAAACAGTGGGTTAAATGTTGCTCCATGTGACCATGTACTAATCAAAAGAGAAGAAGATCTGGAGCATGGATACCTGGGGCACACCAGGAGTTTGAAGTCACTGCACACTAATGAGGAATTAAGTACTGCTCCACAGACATCTGAGAGAGAGGGAGGTCATCACTACTGAAAGGTTGTATTTCTATCATCTTAGTATTTCAAGTAAGACTAGATCTGTTTTTTGCATTTTTTCCAAAGCTTTTAAATGTGTGAAGACATCTAGACTTCCATGCAAATGCTCCTTGTATAGCTGAAAAGTATCCATTTCCTACAGAAACATAGGAGCAACCATAATAAATCTGTTGCCTCACTCCCTTCATTTTCAGTAATGCTTGAGACAATATTTCCACCCCATGAGGCTTTTTTGGAAATGTCTTTTTGATACATTTTACCTGGAAATAAGTTTGTGGAAGGAACAAATATAAAGAGGAATTACTTCAGGATATGACAAATTTGTCTTGGGAATATAATATCCTCACTCGATATTCTTTGAAGGATAGAGAACTAGATTGAAAATCTCTGGTTTGTAAACATCTTTCTATCATTGGCACTGGGACACCCTAGAGCCCTTTTCTTAGTGGCAAAACATAGTCATCATGTTTTTTTCTTTGCTCCTTGAAAAGCTACTTGGGGTCTAGATATGCTGTTGTGATGTTGGCTGGCCACAACTGATGTTTATAATGTGTATTTAACATACTTTTCACTACCACCATTTCATTTTCTTTTATTATTAGTTCCTCAGTTTCCCTTGGGGAAAGGCAAAAGAAGATGCAGATAAACTGAAAGTACAGATGTCATTTACAATTGTCATTTACAAATGTCTTTCTGGAAAAAGTGTGTTTGCTTTTCTGTTCTGCAGCTCTATATGGAATTATTCTCCCATCTTGATGGCACATGAAGTGTAACTATGCGGTGTTCCACTGTAGTATCTATGCATAATGCATGAGTTTCGCTTTAAAAAGTTCCCTTGCATTAGAAACAATACACAATTGCACACTGCTTCAAATGGTGTAACAGGGGAGAGGGAAAAAAAAAAAAAATCTATTTGGAACAACTTAGTTTCCTAAAATATTTGTCTACAGTATGAATTTCAATAGTTAATGTATGGACTAAAACATTTGGCTTATCTACTTCTTCCAGCTGTAGGGTCAGCACCTATAGCTACACAGAAGGAAGCCAGAAAAGCTTCCAGACGCAAAGCTGACAAGTACAGTGCTTCAGCTGCAGCCTCAGCAAATGCTGCAAAACTCTATACATTACTCTACTAATGGGATTGTGGTTGTTTTTTCTGGCCAGATCACCGATGTGCTGTTTAGGCTATCTTTCTTCTGAATGTCATTTTTTTTCTTTTGGTGTTACAGAATGTGTATGCCAAAACCTTTATGCAGCTTTTGATGCAATAGGAATTGTTCCCGTTTCCTTTCCTGTTGTAAAGCTTGTTTACCTTCAGGAGTCAGCTAAACCATTTGTGAACTCAAATCTCCTTGTTTCTCTGTAGCAAAATCCTTAGTAACTCTGTTGTATATGTTGGTGTTGCGGTTTATTCAGTGTGAACTTGCAAGTGTAGAGACATGATAGTGCTGTTACGCTATTTTTATTGTTTACACTAATGTAAGTAGAGTTGCAGGTAGGCACTATTGTATCTTAAAAATGTTTTTCTTAAGCCATAGATTTTGAAAGCTTTGAAATGCATGACATTTTTTCTTCTTCTAGAGCAGTAAAATAGGATAAAGTTCTTAGATTAACCTCTTTTATAGGTTATTGATAGGAAGAACAAAATCCAGTGCCTGTTAAAGCAATGGAAATGCTCTTCTTATGGATGAATCTTTACACATAAAGGAGCAAGCAAATACTTTGAAAGTATGGAAGTTTTAAATTTATATTACTTTGTCCTGCATTATTCACATTGATTTAAACATAAGATCATGGCAGATTTGCCATAAGTAGACTCCATCAGTTTTATTTGTGTGATTAAACACTGAAGTGCCATGAAAACTGCTTGGAGAAATGCGAGAGAAAGATGATTAGAATAATCTATTCCCCAAGAGGAAAACATGAAAAATATTTCTGCTAAAACAGAAAGGTCTAAAGGTAATTATGGAGATGGGGATGAATGTGATTATCTTGGAGGCACCCATTCCTAAGAGAAGGTTGTCTGAGAACTACAAATACATTTAAGATTTAGTAGGGCACAAAAAACATGATCCCCAAACCCCTGTTTCCATAAATGTTTAGATAAAAAAGAACTGACATGTAATATCCATGTAGAAAAGCAAAGAAATTGCACACTTTGCCTTGCTGTGTTGTAACTGAACCATGGTATGGGTTTTATACCTGAAATTACTCAAATTCGCTTTGAGCATCCCAGTTTTCATTAGTAAAACAGATTAATATCTAGGAGAGAGAGAAATTAGAGATTTAGAAATAGATGAGGGACTCATTCATTATAAAGTATAGTTAAAACAGATAAATATAAATTTGATGGAAATCTGATAAATTATTAAGATGAAAATATAATAAATCCAGAAGCACATAAATAATTGAGACCCAATCTACTTATTCTGTCCCAGGTGAAAGGAAATTATTTATGTTTGTGATCAGCAAGCATGTTTTGAAAAACTACATTTAAGTGAATAGCCTTATGTCATTATTTTGATGGACTGCTGATGTGTGTGTAGGCCTGTAAGATCAAGCTGTTAGTATTGCTATGCTAATTAAATAAAGACTCATCAAACATACAGATAAGCACACTTGTATTCTAGATACAGCTTCTGATGTTCTGTATGTTCCAGCCAGTAAAAATATTTCCTAGTAAGATTTGCACTGTTACCTCCATTTTCTGCCCCACTGCAGAAGCCCTGAAATGGCACAGGGAATGAGAAAACTGTGCTTGCAAGAAGCACAATTTAATGCCTGCCCAATTTGTTTTCTACCCTGTAGGTCTGTGCTTTTTGTAGAGGCTTATATTTAAGTATCTCTTTAGTATGTATGAATATTTTTGTGTATTTGTACGTTTTAGGAGACAGGAAAGGGAAGGGTTTCGCAATGCTAACAATAGAATAGCACCCTTACCCAAAGAGGCATAAAAGATCAAAAGATGTGTGTTTCTTGCATCAGACAGGCCAGCTCTTGCATCCAATTGCTTAAACATATGCCTGTGCAAATGTGACCACTAACACAATGTACACACAACACATCTTAACAAAACTTTGGTGTGTACGGACAGTATAGATTCCGATAATTTATGCCAAAAAAATTCTAGGCCACTGGCTAGCTTTGATTCTCTTCAGCATTTCCAAGGGATTATCTTCACTTTGGTAAAGTTGTTTTCTCTTGAGGAATGCTTTTGTATGAAATGATAATGTTCATGTTTCATTTTAGAAAACTGCTGTCAGGATCTGACATGGCTTTTACTTGTGCCATAATTTCATGACTTCAGGACAAGATTGAGAAATCAACAGGATTTTTGATATTCTTAGTGTCTTGGGGCAAAGAGATGTTTAAATATACTCAGATCGAGAAATGTTCCACCAGTTACATGTTTATACCATACTAAACCATATTGAAGTGTGGCTGGGTGAAAAAAACCCCTACACATATTCCACCTTTCATAGTCAAATATGCTATATTTCTTATTTCAATTTTGACCTCTAAAATAAATATTGGGTTTTCTTTGTTTGCTAGAGGGTTTAAGGTGGGTGTGGTTATTGTTATTTTGGGGAGTTTTTTCATCATTGTCTTCAGCATCAAATATATAAAGATGACAGTGAAATTTGTATACTAGGTATTATGTACTGTAATGTTAGAGGATTGCTTTTTTCCTTTCTTTCTTTACAGTTATAATACATTATATTTACAGGGTTCTACAGGTTTATTGGAATATACTTTCTGAACGAGAACAAACTGTCAGTTTACTGAAGCTGAGCAATTTTCAGGTGAACTGTTAAATCAGTGCATGTTTGCAGGGATAATTAGTAGTTGCAGTTGCCACTTGTACTCAGTAGAGATTTTAAGCATTGGAATAATTTAAAACACTGACTAATTAATCCCTGCCACACTGCTGTGAGGCAGCTAACAAATGCCATACTGTACAACCATGGAAGAGATGATAAACTGAGGCACAAATCTGCTAAATTTGTAGTTAAGCCAGGATTTATTATTACCCAGTAGACCTGAATCCTGGTCAGTTGTGTGCTTTAGCCACTAACATTCATCTGAACTAGAAGAATTAGCAAAGAGTTCACGTCTCGGAAAAGAAGAAAAATCCTCTTTATTATCAAAGATTTTCACATTTTTCCTGTTCAGTAACTTGATATGAGCATGATGTTCAGTGGCTCGGGTCATTTACCTATCTTTTTAATGCATATATATGCATTGAAAGGCAGACATAAAACTCTGATGTGGCACATGTATCTTTGTTCATTCCATTTTATTACAATGTGATCCCAATACCATACCAACTTACATTTGCTTAGTAGGGACCCTATCCATTAGAGAGTGGATTTTTGAGCTGAAAGAACCATTTTTAAATTAAAAAAATAAAATAAAATAATAGCCCTAGTATGAGATACAGTGTATTTGGGGCTTTTATGTCTGAGTTCATGTCACATCAGAACAATTACGCTTATTATTGTCCATTACACAAGAAGTAGTATCTTTATGTAAAAAGTCTGTCAGGCACAGCTTAAATCTCTGCACACTTATTTTTCATCACAGACAGCTAAATTGTATTTCAGTTAGAAACTTTTCCAGCCAAAGAAACGCAATATCTAGAATTCCCCCAAAGTTAACCAAACAGTAAATATGTAGCTGTGTTTTATTGTTCAGGTCAGCATATACCTTTTATGTGAGTAACCTTACTGGATTAGAGATTATTATATGCTAAGGGAAAATATTAACACGTATAAGGCAAGATCAGAAGATATCTGATACACTTTAAGATAACTTTTATTAAGTGATCATATTTAACAATTAGGGCCTTTAGGAAGGTATTAGTTAAAAGTTTTCAGACTTTGAACAGTCAACTCCATGGTTATTTCAAGATAATTATGTAATCTTTCAAAGTAAAATTACAAAAAAAAAGAGCAACTTTTGTTGCAAAAAGTGACTATCTAAATGGAAGATTTGGGATTTCTGCCTCAATATCCTCATATAAAATGTATTAAAATGAAGTTATAGAAGTCACCACAGAGTTCTGCCATGGCTTTGAAAAAAAATTAATCCTCTTTCCATGAGGGAAAATGACACTGAAGTAAGATGTTACAACTTGAAATAGAAGACTTTATGATATTATTTTTTCTATATACTTAATATTTGCAAAATGTACTAGTGATCAATATGCTGAGCAGGCAGTAAACCTTAGTCCTGATTAGGAGTTTGATCTTCATAGTCAAGGAAAAGAGTTTATCTTTCTTATCGATATACTACTTTATTTTTCTCTGAAATTGCCAACTGGGCTGGCAATTTTCATGATAAATTTTTGAGGAGTTACATGGCCACTAATATAATATATCTCCAAGGATGCATGGACCTGAGAGTATCACTGGTTTCACATGATCACTCTCTTCATTGTGAAAAATTGTAAGGAATCCATATCTTGTTGTAAACAAAGTTAGTTCTCACCTGTAAGACCTCATACTTTATAGTTATAAAATTTTTAGGGCACAGTGCCTCAGATTGTGCAACAAAACCATAATTTTTTGTTACTTGCTTTTCTGCCCATTGCTTTTTGTGGTGTATTGAAAGACACGGATTCCTTTCCCACAGCTTTTGATTTGTAGATTAGAGTCAATATTTTAACTGATATACGGTGTTCCTACCTACAGCATTTTTAGTGCAATGAAAACAGTAGCAAGTATGGACTTTTTTACATCTTGTTGAAGTATTTTGAAAAACAGTTGGAGATTTCTACCAATCTATAGTTGTAGCGCTTCTATTTTTTTAAATAGTCAGCTTGGATTTGTTTAACTTAAATAACCTGGAGTTTTTGCTGAGGATTGTTTTTTTTAAACTTATGAACAAATCTTTACCATTTTGGATGATAATAGGGAAAAAACTAATATAAATTTTGTGTCTGACAAAAGTGGTCAACAGCTGCTTGGTGGTACAGTAAGCATCTTTTGTGCGTGTGTATGCAAAAATACATACGTCCACATCCATAGATACCTATATATAGATAATTCTGAGCAGTGTTCAGGATATCACAGGGAAATGTATTGGTGTCTAATAAAGTCTACAGGTGTTCCAGTATTAAAATGCTCTAATGCATGAATCACTTAAACATGGGTGTACTGTCAACAGATGCTGCAGCCATGTGAATAATTAGTGCTATGCTTCTGTTAAACTTGTCAGTCTTCATTTTAGATAGGGATCATACTGATGTAAGAAAAATGTGTGAGTGATAATCAGTGTTACTTCTTGTCTGGAAAAGTAATCATATTACTTTCAGATTTACATTGGAGAAGGACTCTATTCCACACTTACCCAAAGGTGAAGGGAACTAATTCATACTGGGCTTGGAAAGGACTATTTTTATATCCTAGCTACTTAATACAGTAATTATGTGAAATTCTCCATGGGAAGTACAAGCAACTGGAAAGCTTTTCCCTGAAGCATGTCCACAGCCCTATCAAGCCAGCTATTTCCCACTCTTGTTAACAAATTTAATCAGTCAGTTTTTGTTTACTCTTTGAATATTAAATTTCAGATAGGGTTTCTTTACTATTGATTTTATACGTACACACACGCATAAAATAGCTACATGTGTTTTTAAGAACATATATTTATTAAAAATTATGGGTCACAAAATATGATATACTGCAGTATGTTAAATAACGTAGTAAAGTTTGCACTTTTTAAAATTGTTTTTGGAAAGAGATAAGAAGATGCTGTGCTGAAAAGTGGATATGTGATTTAATGTTCCTGTTTACCTGCATCATTAAGCTTATTTGTGTATGTTTGATATTTTAGTCCTTGTTACTATTGAGTCTCTACTCCATGTCCTGCCTAATAGGATATTCTCCTTGTTAGAAATTCTCCTTGTTAGACTAAACAGGTCTTCATTTGGAAAGTTGTATGTTTTGAAGATCTGTAATTTCTTTAGTGGTAAAAAGCCCCCTTTTGTTGCAGTAGGAAGAGAACTGGGAGCCTATGCTTCTCTGTCTAGAGAGAGTGTATTTGGGGAATAAGAGTAAGCAAAATCCCAGCACTGGAGTAAGACCTCACCTGTATTATATCACAGCAACACACACCGAGTCCTTCCTAATGCATGCATTTTCCTCGGAAACTTGATAGTATGCCAGCAGAAAAAACTCCCAAAGCTGTGAAGAAAATCCAGCTTTACTATAGTGTGCATCAAAGATTTCCTAATGAAGTGAGAAAGGACCTGGAGAAGTTGTATCTTGCTATTGTCCAGATCACTGTTCAAAGAAGAGACTTCATCTTAAAATAAGTTTCTTAGCTGTTCAATTTCCTATAGTCTCCTTAGAGGTCCAATTATTTCTTTTTCTCCACACTTTGTATTTACTATAGAATAAAGAAAGAAAAACAAAAAATGAGGTTCTAGCTTTTTATTCAGACAAGGAAAAAGGCATCTCAAAATGTTTTTTATTTTAAAAATAGTTTAGTTAAATGAGCTTATATTTTTGGAAAGTGCCTTCCCTGTGTTCAGTATTGCATGCTGCAATTCAGTCAAAATGGAATTGTTTAAAAGATTCAATTTTCTGCACTTTCTGCTTCTTTTTCTTTATTTTTCTTTTTTTCTCCTGAATATGTTCTGTCAGAAAGACACAAACACTTTTCTTTGAATATTTTAACGCATTAACATAATGGCTGATCTGGACCAGTTTTCTGCACAATAAAGAAAAAAAGCCCCAAACCCTGCCATTAATTTCACAGATATTAAATACTGATATATTCAAATAATTATGAAAAATTATATTCCTGATGTTCATTACTGTATTTTCTTCAATACAGCTTTAAAAAAAAAGCAAAAATCCTCCCAGTATTTCATGCCCACTTGAATTTTCTTTTTAAACTACACAAACTTGTTTGTATCATCAGAGTTAATCTCAGGGAACTTTGCTTAGTTAATATTTTATTAATATGTAATACTAATCTAGTTAGTTAAAAAGATTTATCAGTTACTGAGTTTTATATTAAAGATACATTTGGTGCAGATCCTCCAAAGGTAAACGTGGGTATTTTTGTAACTAGCTTAGACAGAACACAGAGTTTCTTTGAAGCTTGGAAGCAGAAATCCTGGAATGATAGAAATGTCTTTAGAGGGGGGTGGAGGTTAAGGGAGGAGAGGAAATACCTTCATAAAATCTGAAAAGGACATTCCTGTTCTCTGATAATAGATGCCATAGCACAGTGTTTGCCAGAACTTAGCTAAGCTGTTGAGAACAGTGGAGTAGGAAAAAAAGTTGGGAACTCAAGCAAATACTGACTATTAATAATTTGACCAGCCCATTTATAAATAATGAATTTTACAAGTGTGAGTGAAATTCAAACAAGAAAAATCAGGGATTTTTGTCTAAGTGGTGTAATGGTAGATCAACATAGCTGACCTGAAGGTCATATTAATAGTTGAATAGCTAATGTTTTCTACTCAGGAGGACCAGACATTTAATCCATGACAAGAACAGTGCAGATTTTGTGAAAGTGATTGCAGCAGCGATTTCCAACATTTTTCCAGAAAATTTATTTAAAATAAATTTGGCTTTTTTACTTGGTAAATTATACAGATTAACAGATGAAAGATATATTATCAGACAGGGAAATAATCCTCTAGATAAATATCACAAGCTTCTAGAGAACAAAAAAAGATATATCAATATATGCATATGCATAAATGTATATAAATATAACATCAGTACATACACACATGCAATTAGATACAATTGCCTGTGCATGGTGAATAACTAGTAACTGGTTAATCAAAAAGATTTCCAAGCTTCCGGTTCAGTAAAGATTACCTGGATGATAATTACCATTTGGTCCTTGCTTTGAACAATTTAGTTTTAAATCCAAGAAAAAAAAAAGTGATGATTTTTTTCAGTAAATTTCCAGCACTTCTTAATTTAGCTACTATATATCTGTATCAGTCATTAACAATTCAGAATATAGGAGAAAGTAATTAGGAAAAAAAAGTTATTAATTTAAAAGATAAAAGCTAAAAAAACACTGAGGTACTGTGAAGATCATATTTAGGGCAGAATACCTAAAGAATTCCTAGTTTTATTTAAACCAGTTTTCTAATCCCTTCCTAGGCCAATTCATACATAATATGGTAAAAGGACATGGGTTCTATTTTTGGGTCTGCAATCATAATTTAAATGAATCATATTATTCCCCTGTCTCATTTTCCACATTTCTAAATAGGGATAATAAGTTTTATCTGCCTTGGCAGTACATTAAAGACAGTATAAAGCTCCAAATTATTAATTCTCATTAACACACGCATATGCACACCTAAGCAAAAGAGATCACATTCTGTTGATGAACTGAAAGTAGGAGACTGGCCAAGTGTCACAGAACTCAAATCTTAATCTTTGTGGAGAAAATTTCAAAAGCACGGATTTGCATGTATTTGAAAGAGACAAATTAATTTATTTCAAGGAATTGTTCTGACACACTGAGGAAACAACACAAAGAGGGTAGTAGCACGGTCATAGAAACCCTTACTTGGGAAAGCTGACATTTTAAGCAGCAGTGTTACAGTATTAGTCCAACTGGAAAGACCAGAAGTGCTTCCAGCTCTTGGCTTCTGCTGTGGGCAGACGCTGTCTTCTGACTCCTCATTTACTGGAACATGAACACACATTAGTGTCCATTCTACCTGCTGTGGTTCCCATGAGAAGGAAATCCAAGTACCTTACCTAGAGGGATGCTCCAGGCATGGGCTCAATCTCAGTGGTTCAGGAGCACAAGCATTTACACTTTGCAGCAGCTAACAGACAGCCCAGAAAAGTATTACTTGACTCTACATTTCCCATGTTTATCATCGCAATGAGTATAACAACCAACGGAAACAATGTAATGCTGCAATATGATTATTGACAAAGAAGTAAGTATTTACAATGTTAAGCAGAATAAAGTTTTAGACTTTTTTTTTTTTTATCATAAAAGCTCACAGAAATAAAATGGAGGGATTACTTTGAATTGCATGCATTGCTATAGTGTTTTGTAACTCAGCCATTTATTTATTGTGCAAATACATGGGAACTGGAAAACGAAAGGGATCAAAGCCATTAATCAGCTTGCTAATGTGTTTTCCTTATCAGACTGAAAGAAGTGAGAAGAACAGCCAGGTAGCATACATTATGAAAAACAGATGGAGTGTCAGATACAGCTTTGTGAGGTAAATCTGTGCAGTGGGAGAGATTTAACTTTTCCCTTAATGTAAAATTCCCAGTTCTATAAATAACATGATAAGAATATATTCTTGCGTGTATAATGAATCTAATGCACGTTTCCCAGGTGACATTAGGCAGGTAACTCCTATCTCTGGTATCATCGGTATATATATATCTCAGCAGTAACCTAGAATCTGTTCCATTCTCATCCAGTTCATTACCCATATAAAAAAATACAGTATTTCATCCTCCTTTGTTGTGTCATGTCATCTGTCTCCAAACAATTGCAGCTGCTTGCTGTAAGCATCCAGGCAATTTTTAAAGTAATCCTGAACTTTAGCACTGTGGGGTCTAGTATGAGGAACTCATTCTGTCTGTGTTTTAACAACTGCCTAGTCTACTGTGGTGTCTTTAAACATTTTTGTAACAGAAATAACAGTAATAATATCGGTAAACTTCACCTTTTTATTGTGATTCCTAACATGATCATTCTTTAGGTCAATTTAATGTTAACAGCTACTTAACTTTGATAGTTGTATTGTTTTGGGAAATTATTTTGGATCTAGTCATCTTAAGCCTTAATTTGGAGTGCAGATAAATCTCAAGTGTCAGAAGGGGGTTCTGCGGCAATATAGTAACATAGCTGAATTTAACTAGTCACCATTTATCATTGACTTACCACTTTATGATTTGCACAGATGTACTGTAAGAGTAGAAAAGATGCCATGTGATGATGACTGGGGTGCAATATCTAGAGTCAATGCTCAGCTAAAATGTCATTTTTTTGTGCCAGGCATCATTAGGTATTTAAGTAATTAATGATTGCACAATAGAATGACAAGTTCACTCTTGGTTTGATGTAGAGCTCTCTTCAGTCTATTTGTGTAAATGGGCTTTCAGTAAGTGAAAGCAACAGTGTCCCTTAGGGGACCGACAAGACTGATTTCTGTTGCAACTTTGGGCAACATAGTGAGATAATCTGCTTTAGATCATATATAGGTATTATTTGCTTCATCTGCATTTTTCAGCATAGTCTTTGGAAAGGAGCCATCTGTGGATTTGGAGCTTTCTGTTGTGGTACTGTTATTGAATTTGGTTTCATATGTAGAGTCTTCTGGTTCACCTCTGGGATATTGTTATTGACAGTGCAAACTGATCTTCTTGGGCCAGAAAATTCATCTTTGTACAGGAACACTTGAGCTGATCTCTGGAGAAGGCCTCTTGCAAAAGCAAGTGGATGAAAATAAAGTGCCTACTGACAAACTCAACATATAAAATACAGGAATAGAGCCAGAGAATTTATTATAACATATATCTTTCTTTCTCTAGGTAATTTATATTTTAGAAATTATTAAAATTGTATTTATGGTTCCTGTTATGTTAATTTTGATCATCTTTACCTAGAGATGGTTCTACAACAGACTTGTAAGGCCATTGTTATTGATTATCATGGACAGGCTGTCTTCTAGAATACTCATCTGACATGTAGGATATACATGTTCTTTTATCTTTTTTACCTGAAAAACTTATAAATTAAAGGAACATTCTATTAAAAAAAGTTTAATAATGATTGACCCAGTAAGATTCAATTCCATCAAAAGTAATAAATTAAAAGAGAGCATATAGTAAGTACCTCAAACTGTCTTGAATAAATTTGATTCAGCACTTATTTTGAATTCCTAAGAGTCCATTAATTTATTTCAAAGAAAACATATATATGAATACACTAAAGATCTGCAGAGAAAACCCAAATCATCGCTACTCCATTGGAAACTATAATTGTATCAATAATGGCTTTGAACCTGTCTAATCATTTTAGTTTTAGTGCTGTAAAAGTATTTGCTAGTCATGTATGTTGATGTAGAAAGAGGGATATGACTTTACACTGTAAGATAACCTTTGCTGGTTTGTATAAATGGAAGATATAGGGATGCTATGAAGCTCTTTGCAGGTGTGAGTGTCCTTGAGCTAAATGTTTAAACTGCCCAAAGCATCAGACATGCTTATATAAGTACCCAACTACTTCATTACAACCCTGAGATGAGAATTTCAAATTATTTGCAATCTACAGCTAACTTCAAGGTGATATATTGTGAAGAGCTAGTGAAATAACAGGATTAATTATGAATAGTATAATGGAAATCAGAATATGAAATGAATCTTATTCTTACTTGTGCCCTATATCTACCAGGACCAGGTGGCAAGGATGCAGGGAAGGAACAGATTAAATATATTTATTTCTTCTACCTTTACCCCTTATATGGTTCAGAGCAGACTCAGGGGTGCCTTAAATTGTATTGTCTGGGTGTGGTTCCTTGCTGCTTGGCACCTGCTGTGCAGGACAAATATGTGAGTCCTTATCTGCTGGGTGCCATTGTGGGATGGTGGTGGGAGAAGGAGCTCTGTTAGTCTTTCATGCCTGAGGAGTTTCCACTTAGCTGCTGCCAAAGCTATGGATGCTATGGTTGGTGCCTTCAGCTAGAGCAAAGCAACTGTAGGTGTGGGAGAAAACTTGGTCCCATGTTCAAGCAAACAGTTATAATCTCCATTCTTGAGTGCAAGCCAGGAGAAGATGGTGAAAGCATGCAAGAAATGAGTCTGAGAGCTTATCCCAAGTAAGCACATGGCAGTAAGCTTCCAGGCTCCTGCTGATATTAACAGCTGAGCTATAAAAATGACTTTCTGTTTAAATCCAGGCTCCCCTATTGATTTCCAGCTTGATTTTTATATGAATGTCATATCTCTCTCTTATCAGCTTCATGCAGCTCTAGTTGGTTTGGCACTTTGTGGTGTTCTTGACATTGTTCAGAGAGATGTTAAGTTAAAGCCAAGCAGCTTCCTTGACCTGAAGTTTAAACAAGAATGTGACAGTCCTGGAATTTTATTTAAGACTCAGAAAACATGTCTTCAAAATACCTGAAAACTGCCTTTGAGAAGCATTTCAGGCAAGCCCATTGCTAGCAGTAACTATTTAATAATTTGGGATCAAATATTAATCAGTATTTTGATAAACACTGTTCAACTAGAAAACAAAAATTATTTAGGAAGGAGATTCTTATGCTAAACTGAAGTCTGTGGGGAGCTTTTCTACCCCCACCCCAGAATTTTTTTTTTGTTTTACAAGTATTGTTTATGGGTTGATGTGGGTGCCTTTTACACATGATGGAATGAATAAACCTGTAGGTTTCACAGTCATTCTGTCTAGATTAGCATCAGTTTTGTGTTTTTGCAGTTGTTAAAAGAAACAGTGATGACTGGGTTAGAAGAGATATGAGATGATGAAAGTACCGTGTGGTCCTATTAAAGAAAAAGAAGGTATATTATTCCCCAAAAATTTCTTTATATGAGGACTGGCAATGGTTGGAGAAGTTACAGAGAGGAGAGAATGAATGATAAACCTATTATTTTTAGTCATAATTTAAGTGGTTTGCTCTAACAAATCACTATCCAAAGGCTGCTGCCACTATTATCCTGTTTTTGTAAAGGATTATTGCTTGTTGTCCAACTGACAGTTAAAATTGGCCAGGAACTGAAAACTAAAAACAGGAAAATATATGAAGAGAAAGAACATATAAGCTTTTATGACATTAGAAATGGCAACATAGGGGAGTTTTCTAAGGAATGGAATGGCGAAATGATTGTAAATTGGAAAAAAATGGGTTGTGTGGTAATGTCTCCCTTCTCTGCAATCACAGTCTTGAGGTGACTGTAGACTCTTTCTGGTCCTTCGCTTCACAGTAACTTTGCCAGTTAGACTTTACTGTTAGGAGAATATAAATAACCTCCAATGATCTACTTTCATGTCTTGTAAATTATTGCCTTATGATCATATTTCCTACTGAATAGGGCAGAAGACTTTCATATTCATGACTGGAAGGTGTCAAATCAGATGAAGATGTGTGTTAAGTTTCCTGGATTGTACACAGTGCTTTACAAAGCAAAGACAAAAAGCTCTTCAGACCTTAATGGTGATGAACTATATTTGATTATTTTTTTTTTCCCCAGTATTTCCCCTAGAATTTAAAAGTAGATTGCCAGCATGTGCAAAGAGGAGCTGGGAGTTACACACCTGAATTAAATAAATGGAGAATCTGGGGGAAAAAAACACCTAATCTGGTTTTGATGAGGTAATTACTCTTAATTGGCTTGCAGACAGCTTTTTGGGGAAGTGAGTAAGGTGTGGATAAAAGTGATGGAAGAATTTCATAACTGATTACAGCAATTTCACACTTTGCTGTAATCAGATATGACTAATACCACGAAGTCTCATGCCATGTTACGATATTGCACAAATTACAAGAAAGTCTGTGAGACAGCTATGTATAAATGAAGTGAACTTACCACATGAAATAAATACAAACAAATTATTGTCAGTGAAAAACAACATAATACATCAGGAGATACAAAAAAAAAAAAAAGGTAAGGGATTTTTTTTGACTTGGATATTATTTTTACTGTTTGTAGTTGATAATATGACTTCATCAACATACAGGTGTGTGTTAGTTCCTACACAGTGGTATATACTTCATAATAAAATTATTGTATTTTCCTTCTGTAATAGAAGCAGTTCATAAATATGCTTTGGATATTTCTGCTTCTATCTTTGTTGACTTATAGATGGGCATATTTTGTTTATATAAATAAAGTACATAATGAAGGTTAATTTAAATAATATTGGGGTTAGGTAGATAGTAAATTTGTAAGCAGCTTTGTCTTGTGAGAAAGAATTGTGTGGGTCCAGCTCTCGTGGCAGTTACTGTCTCTGGGGTGTCTTTGCACAAATAAGCAGACTGGATCCTTAATTCAGTAGAGAGCAAGCGCAGCAAGAGAAGCACTCAGATGATCTAGTTCATTGTATCCCTGTTGCTAAGCAGACAGGCTTTTGTACCAGTTGGAACGTTTTCAAGCTCTGTGGCTGCATTCCTAGATGAGTTGCAATAATTAAATGTGAAAGTAATGGTTGCCAGCATTGCTTGCCAGTGCCAGTTTTATAAAAAGGGGTAAAACCATCTGATCACCCCAGACAAAAACAGAAATTTGTTTGACCTATAATTATGTGCCAAACCAATGGCGGTGTGAGTTCAAAGAAACAAAAACGTAAAAATCCTCCTAAGCTATGGATTGTCTTCCTATTCTGAGAGGAGATACTCCTTTTTGTTGGGGAATACCCTCGGGCATGAGATTCTCTTTAAGTGACTCTCATTTTACTGGTAAACAGTTTTTGGGTTTTTTTTCAAGACTCCTTGAACTTCTGATTTTGCCAGGCACTGAGTAAATTCTTTTGTGTAATGGATAACACTAGGTATTATCTCTAATCCGCCGGTTTTCCAGTTTGTGTTTTCTCATCAGCTTTTTCAGCCACCTCTGCTAGGGACTGAATAACAAGGGAGAGAGAACTGAACTTTCTGGTGCTTCTCAGTTGACAGCTGAAGGGGTGGAGAAGTGGCAGTAATAGACTTCTGGGTTTCATGTGAGTGAAAAGGCCTATACAGTCATTTTCTATCCATTTGGATGGACTCTAGGGAAGCCACACAGGGCTACTGGTGATTCTTGTTGCTAAATGCTGTAGAAAGGTCTGAAAATATGAGTATTGTTACCACCCAGAGAATAAAACCAGCTCTGTTGAAAATGTGGCATTTGGTTTTGGCTTTTTTTGCAAATTTATCCAAAAATGACAAATATGTTTTCTCCAACATAAAAAGATTATCAGAAAAAAAAAAAGGATAATTAAAATCGATTTTTTTTTTTTTTTCTCTTACTAGGTTGGTACTGGAATTTTTACTTATTTATTTATTTTTAGGTTTTCAGCACTCGACAGTTTCTGTATAATTTCTTTGATCTTCTGACCTGCACATAAGCTTATTTCACATGCAGTGGAAGACCAAGGAAGAAAAGAGGTGGGACAGCCTGCCGCCTTATTGACTCCTACCTCAGTTAGAGCTTCTTGGTAACTTGTCTACAAGAGAAGATGTATTCTATTTTTTTGCAGGCTGTACAACTACTACATTGACAGGAGCCTCCTATCTGAGTAGGAGATAGTTGGACTGTAAGTTTCATCATGAAATGAGACTTATCCTACTGAAAATGATGGCTTCGTAGAAATTTCTTTTTTTTCCCACTTTGCATTAAAAGTTCCAGACAGCTTTTGTGAATATAGATACATTTTCTTCTCCAATGGATAAGACAAAAAAGATCAGAGTTCAGGCCATAGTTCAATAGTGGGTCTGGAGGCTTACCTTGAAAGATTAAGAATTCTCAGTATGGAAACCATGCTCTGATCTGTGCTTTCAGAGCAGCTATATAAAGGTAATCTATGAGGTCTCTAATATACAGTAATCATTTTCATTTGTACAGGTCAGACTTGAAAGTTTTAGAGCAAATACAAAATTGTGTGAAGTAAGTCTAAAGTTATCCTTTTTTTTTTAGTTTTATCATTTGTGTGGTTAATGTCATAAGGCTCTGTCAGTTTGTCAACTGAGTAAATTAAAAATAGAAAGACTTGCACTTGGTGTGGTAGTCAGGGAGCAGGTATCAAAACAAAATGAAATGTCTTTGATGAATACTATAGGAAAATATCCTACTTATTCTTCCTTTGGTTGCAAAGAAAACTTCAGCTGCTACTTTGAATTTACCGATAGCGCTAAGTTACTTATTTTTAATAGCTAGTTAATTTTTCACCTGATTGATTTTTCCACTGACTATTACGCTTCACTGATAGCTGTCATTGCCACAAATTTTGCTTGTTTTAATTATGGCTTATATCAAGATTTACTTTTGTGAACTACTTTAGTTCAAGCTGGAAGTCACATTTTTTATCATGTAAACAAAACAATTAAAAATTCATGGAGAGGAATAGCTGTGAATAATGTACATGAATAAATGGCTTACAGAAGACAGAATGATATATAATGCTTATGGCACAAATGTGTTGTCTCCCATCTTGCTGCTATTGTATTACTTTCATTGTAGAGTAAATGTATAATGTGGAATTCATTATTTATTTTTCTGTGTTACTGGGCTAACATTTCACTCTGCAATAGCTCCCCTTTCTTCATAAAAGCTTGAATTTTGGCTTTTAGGTGAGCTAATGTGAAATCCCCTTAGCTTTTCAGCTGTGGTATCGAACTATTAAACCAAACTCCATGAAGAATCAGAATAGATTTAATGGGTGTCAAGGAATGTAAAATGATCAGTGCTAACAAGGAAGGATGAAAGACCAGAGAGTGTTTCTACAAACACATCCAAAATGCTCTGTGGTTGATGGTTCCTTAAAGGAGAATGATTAATCATTTATCCATGGAACTTATCCCAAGACTTTTGCTATTCATGGTTATTATTTTTTAGTAGAATATCACTACTTTTTATGTCAAAAACTTTCAGGTAATGTACCCCTGTGTAAGGTTGTGGACCAAGGTCTCACTTTGAGCTTCCTGATTTGTTATTTTCAAGGCTAAATTAGTAAATCAAAAGCTTCTGCCTGAGCTGGAAGGAGCTGCATCTCAGCTCTGATTGATTAAGCATCTAGTTTTTTTTATCTCAGGTGCAGAAGGGCACTGCTTCTCACTCAGGAGCCTACACCTCCTGTGGCGTTTTGCTCTCAGGGTCTGCCAGAGGAGTTGAAAACTGGGAGAGAGGAGTGCTTGGGGATCGCACAAGTTAGCACTGATGCTTAGATAGGAGGAAGGCCCTTGTGAAACTTCAGAAATACACTCTGAGGATGCCCACCCAGTACTGCTTTTTAAAAGTGAGCAAAGATTAAGCTGCAGACAGGCATACTGCATGTGGAACAGGGTTGGAACAAAAGTTATTATGTGCTGAAAGGAATTAACAGTATTTTGTAATAGCTCCTCTATGGAGGGAGGTCTTGCCACTGCCTGAACAAGCAGTTCAATACAAGCAAGTCTTGAAGCAGAGATATTTCACAACGTTAGTGTGTGTGCGGCAGGGGGTGTGTGTTTGTAACTCACCTTGGGAAACAAATATTTGTGAACAGTCTCATCATAAATACATTCATGATAAATATTCATCTGCTGTACAGAGGAGTTTCTGATGGATTTGACTAGCATGCATGTACTAGGGCAAATTTTCTACCACAGGCAATTACAATCCTTTTAAGCAAGACATGATGAGAATAAAGAGTAGAAAGAGCAGTTGTAGTTGCCATCATGATTCTGTTTCATCTAAAAAATGGTTCATTTCCAAGAACTTATGCCATATTAATTTTTAATTATTTTCTTATTTCAAGATAAATAATATCAAGATGATGATATTTGACTGGAAAAAAATCCATTGTATCTATTCATTTTTAAGGATAATTTAGGTTGGAAGGGACCTCAGGAGATCTCTAGGTCCTAAGTAAGTTCAGCTGTGAGATCTGACTAGGTTGCTCAGAGCTTTATTCAGTCCTTGAGAACCTCCAAGGATGGACACCGCACATATTTATATGCGTATTTGTTTTTCTCAACTAAGGGAGGCATTCAATCTTGTGCTGAAACTGAATGAGACATTGAGTTGTGGGATGAATCTGAAGGAGTTTTCAGGAGCAGGGTAGTAACTTCTAGCATGTGGTTGCATCCTCATGTAAGTTGGAAGCAGCCTAAGTCCCAACAGAAAGGGGAGTGCCACCTTGCTGCTAATGCAGGCAAAAGTGTGAATTGTGGGCACCTGCCATCAAAAAGTAACTCATGTTGATCATAGTCTACTATATTATGATTTCATTGTATTTTTGTACCATTTCTCACTGGAATCTGTTCTCTTGCTGTCAGTAGGAGTTAAGTGGTTGAAACATACTCCAAGGGTTTATCTCAATTCAAATCTAAGTGAACTTTGATCTTTTTGGTACTTCCATGAACTGAGATAATGAAGGTTAAGGATTTCTATGCAGAACTGTGGTCGGTTCTGTTGAGTCTACCTTCTATGGCAACATGCCTTTGACCTGATCTCTCTCACCATCAGGGCAATAAAAGGTTACTGAGGATAAACAGCTACTTAGACCAGAATCATCCCAAAGCTTTGCAGGAAATAGATTTGATTAGATTAGACTTCATGTTATTTTTCCATACCAGCACTGCTTCCAGAGAAGTAATTACCCTGTTCAGCTATGACATGAATATCCGCAAAGTGGAAAGGCAGGTTTTTTCTGCCTTTAGGAAGACTGTGGCATAGAGTTTGCATTAATGCTTACTCTCTTCACTTAATATTAACAGAACTATAATCACTTTCCTCCAAGTTATGCCCTGTGGCATGATTCCAGTCCTACAAAGTGGCTTTTCTGATCATCTGGTGTTACATCCACACCACAGTCACACTTATGACACCGGGAAAGCTACGATGTAGGAAATGCACTTGCTTTCCCTCTGCTTCTATTCCTACACAGGCATATTCTTCCCTAATTTAATTAAATGTTGGGGAAACTCTGATCTGTGACATCCAGAGGGATAGTTTTGAGCCTCACAAGGGTTAGAAATGCAGGAAGAAAGCTTGGCTATAGGCAAAAGAATAGTTATTCCTTTTCACTTTTGAATTATGGAGCAAGAAATCTAAATTTAAATGTGCTATCCTGCATGCATAACTTTTGTTGACTCAACCAAATTTATGTATTGTCTAGAGAAAATTGGAACTTATGCCTCCTGGGCAATTAGCAAGATGTTATGCCACCTTTTACTGCATGTACATTTTTGATGTGGAATAATTCACATGCTACTTACACTTCTAGTCTGTCACACCATTGTTGCTCACTGGTGACTAGTCAATGTTTACTTACTGGTTTTAGTTTTTCTTCCACATTTCAGTCCCATAGAATAAAAAAGGGCAAACTGTATTGGATCTAATAGGATACACATTAACGTGAAATTAACTTGAATTGACCACAGGCGAAAAACCTTTATGGTTAGGTACTATTTTTTTACTCATCAATTTAAAAAGATTAAGATGTGAGTAACACTAAATACGATGTTAGAATATTATCTACAATGGCATGAATCTCAAGCCTGTATATTACTTGTGTTACTTCATCCTTCTGTATTTGCAGATTCATTTGTCTTAGCTTTATGAACAAAAAGCATGTAAGATTGAAGGCACAAGTGAGTTTTAAAAAGAGCTTACTGATAGTATTTGCAGGCAAGAAGATGATAAGTGTGGGGCTTCTGCATTGATTGTATAACCTGCTTCTCTGTCAGAATATCATGTTAAGCACTAATCAAACAGATTCTGCTGTATTTTCTTAAAAGTGATTAAGCTTCTATTGGTAATCATTGCAGTACCTCAAAATTACAACAGTTTCATTATAAAAGTGGTGTTTATACTATGTTTTATTTCATTTTAGAGACATCTTGTGATTTGGTTAAGAGAGCAGTCTTGAGAGAGGCAGTGGTATCAGCTTAGCTAATCATTGCCATAAGCTTAACTAATTCAATGTTAACTTTATTTTGCCTTCATTGTTTAATGAGGTATTGCATGTAACTACACAGTGATAAATATTGCAAAATATTATGTTTATTTCCATAAGAGTAACTTTCATGAGGTATGACTGTAATTTCTTGTGTGCCTTATTTGTCTGTACTGCATATGAAGTCTAATATGTTCGCTGAGTCAAGCCAGACAGGATATATAAACAGTACATTGTCTCTGCCAAGTAC
Source organism: Athene noctua (assembly GCF_965140245.1). Classification (NCBI taxonomy): domain Eukaryota; kingdom Metazoa; phylum Chordata; class Aves; order Strigiformes; family Strigidae; genus Athene; species Athene noctua. Next base: position 144,282,299 of record NC_134038.1, on the reverse strand, counting down.
ACTGGTAGCTTCAAGTGCTTTGCATTATTTATTTGAAAGTGTCTGTTGCTTAAACATTGCCTTTGACTGCATGCTTTTTAAGTGACAGGAAGTCTACCGGTTTGGATCCATTTAGCGAAAAGCAAAAGCTCCTTCCCATAAATTTTGAGCTGCAACAATAGGAAACAGTGTCAGAAATGGTAGTGAATCAAGTTCTGTATGAAAGTGGTAATTGAATCTTCTAAACAAATGGTTGCATTGCTGTCTGTGCTTTGACTTTCATTTCTCATCACTGCCATTTATACAGTGAGCACGTAACATGATTATGCCATCTTTGGTTGTTTAGGCAATCTAAAAGACTCGTAAGAAAAGGATTAACAGCTAATACTAATAATTCAAAACACACGATTCTCTATTCTGGATAAAATAGTCTTGAACATCTAATATAGATTATTCCATGTTATCTAATGAAGCTCCAGCAGACCCATTGAGATTTCAAAAGCCTTGAAGATCCTACAAGTTTATTTTAGTGGGATTTATACTTAGTATTAAATTTCCTAAGGAGCCCTGACAGAATGCCAAGAACTGCAGAGACACCAGAAGTCTTCAGGCAGTTCCTCTCTGGTTCCTGCACTGAGCTCTCCTGATAGTAAGGGGAATGTCTGCTGGTGGTTCCTGATTCTGCAAATCCTGCATACCACTACCATTCAAACTCTACATTAGCTGGACAAAGCCACTACCCTAGAGTAGGATATGTGAAATATTACTTCCAAAAATGTTTCCCTAAAATTCCTAGAGTCTGAGTTTTACTGAAATCTCATAGTGGTCAATACTTCTACAAGCACAGGATTAAGCATACTTTTCCTCACAATGAGTAAAATTTGTTGCAATGGTCTCAATATTTCACTGAGGCCATTTCAGAAGAAAAGTCATGATCCTTAATCATAGAAGATATGGGCTTTAGAATCTACAAGAAAACTGGAGCATGTTGTCTTTTCTACAGAATTTCTTAGTTTGAATCAGTAAAACAGAAAATAATGATAGGCTGAGAAAGTCAATTTACAGGAATTGTCTTTAAAAATGCTTGGAAAGCCTTTCTACTTGTTTTATAATGGAAAGGCTAAATATTTTGTTTTGAAAGCGTCAGAATGTTTTTTAACTCAAGAGTAGTAATTTATTTTGATGTTTTTAAAGCTATTTGCAGTGCTCATAAAAAATTGTGGGGTTTTTTTGCCATTTTGAAATGGTTTCTGTCATTCAAAAGTCATATCATCTTGAAAAATAAACTCTTAATCCTAGCAAAAGAAAAAAATCATTATGCTCTAGAAATAAGGTGACTTCTTCCAAAGCAGAATGTTAGAAAGGGACAACCCTTTAAAATTGCACAAGTCTTCAGCTTTCTATATTTATTTTATGACAGTCTATGGGATAAATATGGTTCTTTGTAAAATAAAACAGAATACATCTTAATTTTTTTTTAAAGAGAAATTATCAGTAAACACATACACAAGATAAAGGTAGCAATTTCTGAGTATTTTTTTATTAGTGCATTGAACTGTTTTTTAACACATAAATATAGCAAACCAAAAGTTCTAGAAATACCAAGTTGATCACAAATGCGAGGTGGAGGGGAAGAAGTAGGAGAAAACAATAGTGTGGTAATTTATGAGTAAATAATTTTTGAGTGCGGTATTGTTGAAAATATTAGATTAAATGTCATAGGAGTAAAGCCTGAGAAAGGATGAGGACTCATATCTGAGCAGGATTAAAAGTTTAGGCACTATCTTCTGTTTAAGGTTGCCCATTTCTTTTAAGTAGTTATGTCAGTGAAAGAAATCTTTATTACAGGTTTTGTTCTGGAAGACTTCAGTGTTATGAGAGTGCTGACATTAGATTACCGGCAGGGTTTCCTTGAATATGCAATCTAAATAATTATTCAGCAATTATACTAGCTGTATTTCAAGTATTATTTTACCTAGAATGTGGGAATATGATAATGAAGCCATTTTGTTCCAAATCCATGGTTTAGCATAATTCAAGTCCAGTAACTTTTCATGACTTTTTAAAACCAAATTTTATAGTGCAAACATGACGTAGTTACAAAATTCAGGTGGAAAAATGTCACTGGGCTGAGTCAGGGTTGGGAGTGGAGATTTTACTTTGATTACACTTTGAGGTATACATACATTCACTTTTGAATTAATAACTTTTGTTTGGTTTCTTATCTCCAGTATATATGCATATGATATGTAACACTATTTGAAAACTGTAATGTGTATTTTACTAAAAAAATGGAAGACTTCACATTGATTCAATATAAAAACCACATAGAATTTAGAATCTTCCCTGGGGTCCTGTTCTATTCTCATTTAGATTGACAGGTACCTTCCTGTTATTCTCTGTTAAAATAGGCTCAGGGTCACAGGATAAATTTGAGAGTACTATAGTATTTTTCCCTTTTTAAAAAATTATTTCCACAGCACCTTAAAATGTCCTTGATATTTTATTTTAGTGGTTCTTTTGTACAGATGATAGTTGCTGCTCCTAATAGCTGATAATCTGACAGAGAAGAGCAAGTTACAGTTTTGTTATAACACACCAAATATAGGCAGACTATTGTTTCTTTTTTTAACACTAAGAAAAATTCCATACAAGTCTAAAGGCAGGTGACAAGTTGCTGAAAGAGGGGGAAGCAAATGGAAAGAAAGCTATAAACAACCTCTGGAATCTAATTGTCAGGGTCCTAGACAACACACGCTGATGACTATTTTATGGCCTAAATAAAAAAAAGTTTCCCTCCCAACTGGCTAGTATTATGTAAGAAGTAATTTATATAAGACTTGTTAGTCTATCTGTTTATTGACTCTTTTGTCCTTTCTTCGTCCTTTCTTCGTCCTTTCCTCCTCTTAATGATAGTTAAAGCCTTTGGGATGATTTGAGTACCCTATGGGAATACTGTCTCCAGCTAACATTGGAGAAATGCATATTTAAAACTCTGCATTCCTATGATTAACCTAAATGAGGCTCAGAGCAGGTGGTTGTCATGTTAGTTGATTCAGTGCATGAAATACAAAAATGTCCTTGTACAAACCAAATGATCAGACCCCAAAATAATAAGTAGTAGCAAGATTTAAATGTCCTTTGGCCTTTTGTGGAGATGGGAATTTAAAAAAACAAAATAAATTCATTTGACCTATTGAAAGTCAGCTTGCACTTGAGGTTCTCAGTGCTGCTGCCTGAAAGTAGCAATTTCTCCTCTACGAAGTGGCTAGCTGCAAACCCAAAAATGAGGTTTGCATGGCAAAGTTTTGGCGGGGGGGGGTGGGGTGGGTAGAAGGATGGCTTCTGTGAGAAGTTGCTAGAAGCTTCCCCTGTTTCCAACAGAGCCAATGCCACCTGGCTCCAAGACAGACCCACCACTGCCCAAAACTTAGCCCAGCAGTGATGGTGGTAGTGCCTCTGTGATAACATATTTAAGATGGGGAAGAAAACCCCAAAAAACTGGGCCAGAGCAACTGCAGCCAGAGAGAGGAGTGAGAATATGTGAGAGAAACAGCCCTGCAGACACCAAGGTCAGTGAAGAGGAGGGGCAGGAGCTGCTCCAGGCGCCAGAGCAGAGGTTCCCCTGCAGCCCGTGGTGCAGCCCCTGGTGAGGCAGCTGTGCCCTGCACCCAGGGAGGGTAACGGTGGAGCAGATCTCCACCTGCACCCCGGGGAGGACCCCACGCTGGAGCAGCCCCAAAGGAGGCTGTGAGCCCTGGGAAGCCCACGCTGGAGCAGGCTCCTGGCAGGACCTGTGGACCCGCGGAGAGAGGAGCCCATGCTGGGGCAGGTTTGCTGGCAGCACTTGTGACACCTGGGGACCCACACTGGAGCAGTTCATGAGAAACTGCAGCCTGTGGGAAGGATTCACACTGGAGTAGTTTGGGGAGGACTGCCTCCTGTGGGAGGGACCCCATGCTGGAGCAGGGGAAGAGTGTGAGGAGTCCTCCCCCTGAGGAGCAAGGGGCAGCAGAGACAACCTGTGATGAACTGACCACAACGCTCTTTCCCCACATCCCCCTGCACAGCTGCAGAGGGAAGAGGTAGAGAAAATCGGGAGTGAAGTTGAGCTGGGAAGAAGGGAGGGGTGGGGGGAAGGTGTTCTAAGATTTAGTTTTTATTTCTCATTATTCCACTCTGATTTGATTAGTAATAAATTAATTTCCCTAAGCCATGTCTGTTTTGCTCATGACAGTAGTTGGTGAATGATCCCTCCCTGTCCTTATCTCCACCCACAAGCCTTTTGTTATATTTTCTCTCCCCTGTTCGGCTGAGGAGAGGGAGTGATAGAGAGGCTTTCATGGGCATCTGGTGTCCAGCCAGGGTCAACCCACCACAGAGGGTAAGTCAAGTCCCTTTCATCATGCCTTGAATCATTGTAGGTTTTTTCTGCACTCATCAAAGCTAGAGGTAATGTTAAAGCACAGCATGTCCAGTGTGTTATCTCTAATGTACAGTTTAGGGAAGAGCAACAGGGGACATAAGGAGAGGTTAGCTGGGACAAGAAATACAGCATATATATATTTGGGAAGGAACTGTAGCAAATCCTGGATCTCTTCCCTCCTGAGCAAAGAAAGTAAAGTAACTGTGTTACAGGTCCTCTCATTGGAAGTTTTTTATGTGGCATGTCTGGTTCATCTCATTTTAAAGTTATCAAAGGGATGGAGCTACACCTGGTAGGGGAGACTTTCCTCAGGGCTTGATAAATTCATCATCAAACTAATTCTTGCACCTTGATGGGAAGCATACTGTAGTTCCTGAGACTTTTGGACGCATTTGCAGGCTCTTATGGGTTTGTCTGTCCACAGCACTCTGCTTCTCAAGAAACAGTGGACCCAGTTAATGTATCTTGTATTTATCAGCTGAGTAGCATTCATTTTTCACACTAATCAACTTTTATAGGTTAAAAAAGCATATACTGCGAATTCAGGCAAAGCAGAAGTTTACAGTCTTGATTGACAAATCTGGAAAAAAGCTGCAACACGAGGAAGTAAAATAATCAGTATAGCCTTAGTGTTTATTAGAGGTGAAATAATTTCTTTTGTGTTGCTTAGGATTACTGAGGTAAATTTTGGCCTTAGTCCAAGGGGGGCAATTCAGTTGCTAGCACCCCTTTGCAGGATGCTAAACCTTACAGTGGGAGCCCGAGGCCCATTGTGGAAGGGAGGTGCTCACCTTGTCCAGGCTGCTGTGAGCAGCAGTCATAGTGAGAATTTTCTGTCAATTTATTAGGGATGGGAGCACCCCTGCCTTCAAATTTTGGCACTTGTAACCTGTCTCATGCTTCAGACCAGAGGATGCACAGCTCTTCCCTTTTGCCAACTTCTCTCAGGTTATCACTGTGCCTCCTTACTCCATTTCTCTGGCTTCAGTGCCTTCCCCTTTGTCAACTTTCCAAGACTCCTATCAGTCTTCTAAAATCAATAAGAGTATTGACTGTACAACTGTTCTCTTAATTTTACAATCTCTACCATGTCCACAGGTTTTCATAGAAATCAGGCAGGGTATGAATAATCCAGGCATAAAACTTGGCATTAACTGTAAGTTTTAACTCCATAATTTTTTTAGTTGCATACATGTATACATCCATATAAATCACTGATGTTTCTAAACTAAGGGGCCAGTTTCTCATGCCATTACTCCCCTTGCCTTGTGTCTTTAATCATGAGGGCTAACACAGTAGGTCTGTTCACATAGTTCAAATCTCGGTAGCATGGCAGAATTTAGTGTTTTGTTTTTTTTTTTTTAAAAAAAAAGTCTGTATAGAGGTGAGAAAACTGTCAACTTTCAGTTATTGTAAGTAATAATATCCAAGGAAAACTCCTCCTGAATGTCTGGAATGCAGCAGTTTCAAGTGCAACTCAGGCAGTCATGACAACAACTTACCATAGCTGGTAACTGTGGATCAAAATATCCAAATCAGTATTTTTAATTCAAGCTGACTCTTTCATATAGGTGGATTACTTTAGCAATGAATTTATATTATATATTTTCTCTCTGTTCATATGTGAAATATCACTGTAGTGGAGGATAGTTTGTGATCTGTGTGTGCTTTATTTTCTTGTTTCATAGAGTTGTATTAAACCCATTCCTGATGTTCTTGAAGCATTGAGGTATTTTGCTGTTTTGGGTCTGTTGTTAATTGTCAGGCAGCTGGAGAAGGTAAAAGTCAAGAAAGAAATTTGTCCAAATGCTGGAGATCATAGTATTTGTTAGTTTAATCTAATGAACATTTTGTTCATAAGTCACAGGTATTTGCAGAGAATAACCACTTTTTTTTTTTTTTTTTTTTTTTTCCCCTTTAAAAAGTAATAAATGCAAAACTTGGTTAAAAGCTTTGGTTGTTGTAGATTCATGGGTAATAGTACATGGTGTTTAATTTATGTTTTACAGTTGCTCTTAGCTTTAATTTTTAAAAAATAACTGAGTAAACAAAACATTTGGAAAAAAAGACAAATGAGACTATTTTCTGATAAAGAAAGTCAGCAAAGCATAGCCTGATTCCTTGTGATAGGGATAAATATATTTGCACTAATGTGCTTAAAAGGCAACTATTAGTTTTTAATGAATGTAAGAGATTTACTTTTTTAACAGAGCTACTAAAATAATAATCATACATAAAGGAGTACTTCACACAAACTCAGGAAATTATATTCAGAGATTTAGCTAGGGAATTTGGTTCTGGTTTGAAAGATAACGTTCATTTATATATACAAAAAATTGTTTAGCTCATTAGCATACTTTTATTCTTCAGACACTAAAAAGCTTTAATGCCCCCCAAATTACTTAGATGTAACTTAGTTTTATGAGTTATCAAGCACTGAGGATATACATAGCCTTATTATTATTCTGTTGCAGCTAGTGCAGTTCTGTTCCAGAACACTATTGCACAATAGGAGGCATTTTAAAGGGTGGCTGGTTTTCCCCCCACCAGTGTACCTAGCTAGATTCTGAGATAATATACTGACTGAAAGTGGATGTATGATTTTAAGACATCTGGTGAAGTGCAGACTTTCACATTAAAGCATTAAGATGTCTCTAATGGGCAGACACTATGCTTTTTGAAGTAAGACTTTTGATTCATAAGCTAATGCAGCACCAGTGGAAGATTAGTCAAGTCATTTTAATGGATAATAAAAGTGGTCAGACCAAAATGTGCTACCTCCATGCTGGAGATAATTTTCACTTGCTCGCATCTATGAATAGATGTGTATATATACATATATAAAAGTATAGTTCCATTGGTGATGGAAACCAATGGAGTTGCAGCTATAAAAAAACTTAAATAAGGAAGCAGGCATTTGGGCTCTTACCTTAATTTGTAAGAACTCAGCTGGATGTCACCAACAGGTACCAGTAGTAGGAGTCACATGGCTGTAAGATGTGTTGCACTTCGAGCATTTCTCATAAATTTAAATTAATCTCTCCCTGTTCTCCAGAGAAACTCATGACACGCAGTGTAGAAATTAATATCAGACAGCAGAGATAAATATCAATACATTGGCAGCAACGTTGATTATTAATGACTCCACAAGGAAATGCTTAAACCTGGCTAAATAATGCACTAAGAAATCCACTGTTAACTTTGTTTTAGCTTTGCATGTCAGGCTTGAAATTTTATTTTAATCACTGTGAGTGTATCAGATAAAAAGCAGAAACTGGAGAAACAATTTTGAAAATAATTGCCATTCTCATTGATTCAGGGGGTCTTAGTGGCAACTTTATAGTTGAGCAATTTGCTCTATGAGTGATGCTTGTTGTCTTTTCTTAAAATACACACACACCCCCCACCCCAAACCTAGTACTAGAAAAATACACTATAAAGAGCTGCTAGCTGTTAATACCCAAACTGTACTACTGTACTAAGTCATAATATACTTATGCCAGACTGATAAGCACCTTTACAAAAAATATAGATTGTCAGCTAAATTAGTCTGGTAATCCTGATAAATCCATAGTGAGGTCTATAATGTCTGATAGGGGCAAAAATGTATTCTGTAAGACTTGCCTACAATCTATATTTTCAGTCTGTGCATGTCAATCAAATTATTTCAGGACTGGCTTTAGCTTCTCAGATAGAGAAAATGGCCTTGAAAATTTCCTTCAAATCCATATCCCCAAATCTAACTTCCAGTAGGGTAAAAGATGATGCTTCCCAGGTTAAGGCTTTAATGCTGGCTGGGGCTTTTACAGTGGTTCTAGATTGGAAATGAATTTTAAAAAGTGTTGCTCTAATCCTTCTTTTTCTTATTTTTTATTTTTACTGTTTCTTTCTAAAGAAAGATCATGTTTAAAACTAATGGTGATTGTGTATAAGCAGCAACAGAGGAGCTGCCAGAAATTACTGTGGCTCATAATGCTGCAGCCACTTTGGATTATATTTTTTAATCGTTATCACATGTTTAAGACACATTCCTAAGGCTGCTATAAAGTGCATACTTTGGCTCAGCGACATCACACAGGAATACAAAGGTGATTTTTAAATTCAAGATGGGTTACAGATGGCTTAGACTTACACATAAACTGTGTTTATATTGAATTCTTGCATGGTTCTTTGAATAGAAGAACATTACATATAAAGCTAATGAACTCTCAATGTGCCATTATGTAGCAGAATACAAGTGATTATATACTTTCATGAGAAATTCCAGCATAGGAAAAAAAATATTTCTTATGATGGCCAAATATTTTATCCTCAGGAACTTGTTCTGTCTGAAGAATATACATTAAATCTTGTTTAAGAATGTATGAGGTAGTTTATGTGTGTGAGGCATCAAATGAATCTGTTGGAGAGCTTACCGTTGATAAGGTATGGCAACCAATGGCTTGGCAACTTGCTACTTGCAAACTTCTTTGCAGTTAATACTATATAAATAATTTAGTTTCTGCCAATTTAAAATGGATGTTTTTACAAGGACTGCATCCAGCACAGTGGAATGTGATGTAGCATCAGCATCACTGTTGCATTGGGAATGGAAAGTAAACCCAAGAAATTTTAAATTGGCCTCCTAGAGCGAGTGTTGCTTTTGTCTACCTGAGTGTAATTTATGCATGGTAAATTGAACATATAGGAATATTTTGTGAGACACTTTCCCTGGGAGACACCTTTCCTGAGGCAGAAGGCTAAAGGACAGAAAAAAAAAAAAAAAAAAAAAAATCAAACTAATAGCATCAAGTGGCCAGTGCAGTCTTGACTGGATCCTACCAAATAGCTTGCAATAGGAAGCAAGCATGACAGAAAGAGGCTGTTCAGTTTTCCTGTACAGTATTTCACTTTCTTGTCCCCAGTTATTTATTTTTTTGGTTTTGATTTTTTTTTTCACCTAAAGACAAAAAAAAAAATTAACATAAATGAAAAAGTTGAAGAAACAATGGTTAATGACCTGAAAGGGGGGAAAATGAGAGTACACTTTTCCAGTATGATTCTTGTTAACAGAGCATAATTTGGGAACTGAAGTCCACTGCTTCGCAATGTGTTATAAGAGAAATTATTTTATCATAGCAATGGAGGAGAGCCTTTAGGATGACAAATGTTTTCTTGTGCATGACCTTCTCCTACATCCTTTTCTTCAAAGTTTAAAAGGCAAGGAGGTGCCAGTAGAGGTAGTAATTATTATAAATCAGGTCTGTGGAGGCTTTCTCATATGTGCTTGTATTTAATAAATTGTTGTCTTCTCTGTGTCTTCCAAAACAATATTAAAAGTGTTTTGTGGGGTTTTTTTCCAGGTTTGTTTCCCTTTGTCTGATCCTATTGCAAAGCAAATCGTGTGGATTGCTCTGTTGGCTCCCCATGTTCTGCACAAAGCAGAAGACTGTGGTGGACGTTAATTCCACTCAGTGGCCATGTCTAAACAGTCACGCCTTGTAATTGTTGATTTTGCTGTTTGCTTTCAAGTACACTATGTTTGGATCCATATTGCAGAGTTTATCACTATAAACTTTTCCGTATCTTTTGCACAAGTTACTTGCCGGTGCTAACAGCAATTTTGTAGCTACTTGATACATGCACTACTATACCAAGTTCAACTTAATCAACTTTTGTTTTATTTAGAGAATCAGGATAAGTCCATCTATGTGAGCCTTCCTGACTTATTTGAGCAATTATTTCTGAGAACTTTTTGACTCCAGGTTATGCTCCATTCTGTTGTTTGTTACATACCTGAAATTATTTTTTTACACCATGCTTTTGGAGAAGTACTTGTGAAGTAGAGGCAGAGATCATGCAATGGCATGACTTCAGCTGTTCTGGAAATTTTAAAAGGCAGCAGGCGAGCTGTTTCTCTCTTCACCATTGGGAGCACAATAAAAATGTATAATTAACTGCTGTTTTTTAGAGAATTTATATATCCAGTGACAGAGAAGATGAACAATCTTTGCATTTCTGGTTCCCTTTTGATAGAAGATGCCAAAAATGTTTGTCCACAGAGATAGCTGGAGGGGGTAGATGGAAAAAATCCATAGCAGTTGACTTAATCTGTGCATTTGAGCAAGTTTAAGTGAAGGACTTGTTTGCGTAAATTTGGCTTGAAGGCAGATTTTCATGCACTGGCCCAATATTCACAGGAGGGGCAAGATAATTTGTAAGGAAATTTAGGCTTCTACATTTCAGAATTACACACAACTTAATTGTTTATTCTTTCTTTAACACAGGAGGGGGAACAAAATCAAACTAGACACTTCCAAGGAATGATTCTTCAGACCTATTTTAGAATCTACTGTAATCAGAGCTGATAGAGTTGTTAGGAGTGCCTGTTATCTCTATTGGCTAGTAAAGGAAGTCTAGCTAGCTCAGATGAGAACAGTGTTCACACCCAAGGCTGGCCATTGCTGTTTTAATGTACTCTCTGGACTTCATGAATTTGCAGATGTAGCCTTTCCTACGTTCACATGTAAGGTGTGCTTCCCGAAAATGAAATTATTACATTGCTTTGAAAGAAGGCTATATGCACTCTCAACAGCTGTGTCTTTTCATTTTGTGGTCTGTTGTTTTATAGGTAACATTGAATAACAAAATAGGGATTATTGTATGAGGTGTTCCAAATCTGGCAACTTTTTGTCTTCTCTGGAGTACTTTCTTTTAGTTCAAAGAAGTTTGTGAGAAGCTTATTTTTCATATCGTTATTGGAACTCATGCAGTCCACATGTCAGCCTAAGTAACCACTCTAATGGTGAGTTGTAGTACCTGAAAGGAGATGATTCAACAGAGGCAGCAGGTGTTTTTTAGTGGGTTTTGTTTCTGATCCAGATTTATAAAGAATATTTTGCTGAAGTTATATGAACCACACTTAAATAAAGAGTTTGGTCATGGATGAAAATCTGTAACTCAGTGTAATGACTAGTTTCCAAATATGTGAGGTATTCAACCGAAACATGTAACTTAAATGTTATATGTCATTTTATGTTTGCCATCAGCTCCCTCTGTACAGATTACAAATAAGGACTGAGGGAAACGCTGCTAAAAATGTTATTTTTATTTAGATGGCAGCTATCTAGGTGCAAAGAGAGTTGCTCAGCAGATAAAAGCCACCTGGGCATTTTTTCTGGCTCTTAACAAAAATTAAGTGGTCAAGTTACTGAAGAAAGTGGGAGCATGAACACTAGTTTCATGCCTTCATGTGTGCTTACATGTTATGTACTCTTAAAATTATATATCTCTGCTTATTGTTGAGAACACTTTTAGACAGAGAGTTGCCCAAAAGCAAGCCTGTGGCTTGTTTCTTTATAGCACATTCTGACAGCAAACTGTGAAATTCTTCCATCTTTTTCAAATAATAGCATTTCTGTTGTTTACTCTATGGCATGTCTTCTGTAAAATGACCTAATGCAGCAAAAAAAAATATAATCCAGGTTTTAATATAATTAATAAGTACAAAACTTAAGAAAAAAAAAAAACAAACAAAAAAACTAAATGCCAAGGGTTTTTTTTTTTGAAACTGTTTTGTATGACTTCTTGTTTTATGCTGTAGAAACTGAAGACAGTGGTAAAAGATCCAGTTGTCCTATAAATTTCTTGGAACTTGTGGAAGCAGGGATTATCTTTTTAAAGTATCAAGCACTTCATGAAAGAATTCAAATCCCAAAAACATATAGAATACTTGAATGTCAATATTTGCAATGAGATCTGTTAATAAACATGAAGATATGTTTGCACATCTGTATATTCCACATCTGAAAAAGCTTCCAAAACTGTCTGGCCTATACTTTAACTGTTGGAAACATAGTAGAATCCAAAACTGTGTAAAAAGTGCCCTCTTTGGCCAAACCCATATCCCTTTTTGGACATGTCTGTGCCAGAGCAGATGTGTGTGCAGCTGAACACTATTTACTGCATGGGAACATCCAGCTGATCAAAATTTCCACACTGTGACTGCAATAATCTTTCATTTCTCTTGTTTATCTGAGATCCACCCTACCAGTGAATCTGTAGGGGGATTTAGCATGAGTATTGAAGGGGACGTTTATTATCTTTAGAATAGCTAAGACATTAGCAGGATGCTGTTACTTGCAATAACACATTTTTGCGCCAGACCTTCATAAGTGGTGGTGTTATTAAGAAAGACTTTTCATCACAGTGTTTTTGCTTAGGCTTGCTGGATGTTTACAGAATGGTTGGCCGTGGATACTGCATGCTGGAAACACTGTCTCATTTGCTAACATCAAGCTGTGAAGTGAGATTTTTCACATACTGATCTGGTTTCCTGAAGTGTAAGAATGAGAAAGGATGTGAAAATCTGCATGCCTTTGTTAGATGTATATATTTTTTCATTAGATAGATGATGAAAATCCATGTAATATTTGCTTATGATCCTCCTAATTAGAATTGGTCTTTCGTGCATTTCAAGAGCTTCATTCAAGTGCAGGTGGAAGGCAGACTTGGCTTGATTGACTGTAAAATGCTTTCACATTTAATGTGTTCTGTGAAATAAATATGAAAGAAAAAAAATCCTTTGATTGTGTCTGAAAATGCAGTTATCACTGCTGTGAGTGTAAGAGAAAAGGGAGAATGATGGGAAAGGGAAAGATTCAAAAGAGAGAGAAATCATGAGATGAGGGACAAAGAGAGCTCCAGAAAATACTTTAAAAAAACACTACAAAACAAACAAACAAACAAACTCTAGAAGAACAAAACATATACTGAATGAATCAAATTTAGTAGTAAATGAGTCGTAATATAGAAAGAAAAAAATGTCCATACACAGATAACATGCCACATAACTGTTTTTCTGCTGTGAAAAATTTGGTCTAAGGTAATATTGCTACATTCCAGGGTGTACACTAAAATATCATGTCCAGAGGAAAAAAATGCATAGGGATGCATTTCCCTATCTTATAATTGCTATAAAACAAAGTATTGATGCTCTCAAAAACCTGATAATTTATTTTTTCCTTAAATGCTGTGTAAGAACATGCTCCAGTTGAGGGTTTACTGAAAATAAATGCAATGCACTATATTGAAAATGGATTCCTGAGAAAGATCAATAAATGCTGTGTGCAGCAGAATGAAGTTATCAAAATGCAAATATTTTAAACATAACAGAATTTAACAATTGCCAAGATAAGCTATTCCCTCAAAGCATACTGAAGACATTTTCTAGTTTGCATAATGTAATTAAATTCAAGCCTGAAGAATTCAAATTCGTCCCAAAGACATTATTGGCAATGTGATTTAATGTGGTGATAAGGATGAAAATGTAGCATGTTTGAAGGCCACAAGAGTATTACAAAATTACATTTGAAAGCTGACAACAATTGTTTGCAAGCATTTTTTTGAAAGCTACTCAATAGTGACATAATGAACAGGAGACCTTTTCCATTATTAGCAAGCACAACCTCCTTCTGACACAATTTGGGTCAAGTTCACCCCAATGTAACTTACGTGGTCGCACTGAAGCTATAGCAGGAGAAAATGACCCTTTCTTGTCTTGTGAAAAAAAATGCCAAACACGTACATGAACACAATATAAGGACAATGTGAATCAGTGTTTTCTTACAACATATTTGTTTATATTCCTTCAGCAGTATGAGAGATGAGTACAGGTTTTGTGTACACTGCTTTCTTGCAGTCGGTTTTATTGTTTATGTGATGGGGGATAGTGTGATCTGAATGTTACCCTAGAGTCAAGAGCTCCAGGGGTTCATTCTTTTTTTCTAATTAATCTCTCTAATTATATTTTAAACCCACATTTCATCTGCAAAACAGGGAGATAGTATTTCCCATCTTGTAGGATCAGCTTGTTAAAAATGCAACAGCGCTTACAAAAATATTAATATTATATCATAAATGTTAATGTCCTTTGATCCTTTTGTATTATGAGTGCCTCAAGTCTGGTAAATTAGGATTTCATCAATCAGAGTCCAGAAAGATTAATTCTGTGAAGCGTCTCTTGGCGCTGGTGGGGGGACATCTCAAAAGGTGCCAATGTTCTGCTGTTGATGACTGAGAGTCATTTAGCTTCCTGAGTTGAAAGGGTCTTTGACTAGGATTAAAAAGGGAGAGAACTATTTGGATAGCAATACTTCCTACTGGAGAAGCTTTACAGTCAAACTGCCCCTCTTGAAAGGATCTATTTGTTCCTTAGCTTCGTGGCATGACCCCTGATTGACAGTGAAGTGGTATTTATAGTATTTAGCCAGTCATCAAAAATGAGTAATTATGCCTCCCTTGGAATGTACATGCTTTGATGACTCATGTAATATGCTCTCATCATCTCACAATTTGGTATCTCTGATACATTTAAAAATATGTACATCTGTATACTAGTAGTACTTAACATCTGCCTTTCTTAAAGTTCCATAAATTAAATCTTTTGTAAGTTTTAGGTAAAAACTGTTGTACATGCTGTGGTGTCCCCTTTCAAAGTAATAGGTGTTTCTTGTTCAGTCACTCTTGCATTTGTCATTTTACAAAATCTTCTAGCAGACTTGAATGCATGTAAGTCAAGGAAAAAGATCAAAGGCTAATCCATTAGTAGCCTCTCAGATCTGACCTTCCCTTAGAAAATATTCTATGAAAAGTTTAAAATTACTCTGTATAAGAGGGCAAAAGACTGTAGCAGAAAACCTGTGAAATATGTGGTATGTGCAACAGCAGGACCAAACAACCAGTTCATCTACTTTTCAACTGAAAAATCAGATTAAAGTAGTCACATAATATGTAAAGAGCAATCTGTTTCTTTAAATTTGCTATTTTTATATCGCTAAATGGTACTTTATGTAACTTTCATCTAAAGAAACCCTGAAAGTATTAATCATAAAATACTACCTGAAAGCCTCTAAACTGCTTTTCTCTGGTTGTTGTTTCTTTAATCGTATCTGAATCTATTTAATTTTCTGGTTTTTTTTAATTAAAAATTATCTAACTCCAATGAAAAAAGTCAATAAATAATACTATTTTTAAAAGTAAAAACGTATTTTGCCTCCCTCCCCTGCACCCATCCTGTCACCAAAGAATAATTTGCGCACCCCATTTGGTTATTTATCAGAAAAATGCCTATCAGCAGGAATCTATCCTTTTAACAGTGTGCTTGCATTTTTATTCCAGGAATAAAACCAGTAGCCTAATAAGTAGGTTATCTGGATATTTGGGACAGTTTTAATTACTTGTTTGTCTTGATTCAGACCAAGGCATTTCCATTTGGTCTTCGCTGTCCTTGGTGACCCATTGACACAAGAGAGCTATGCTGAAGATGGTCTTTTATCATTTGTCCTACTGGAGTCTTTACTTGTAGATCTAAACATTCATAGGTCAGACTGAAGTTGATAATATTACAAGTTTTTTAAAGCACTCACCAGGTGTCTAGGAGACAAAAGTCCAAATTCCTGTAATGAATGGATGAGGACAGGTGATGGGAGGTAAAGCATTTATTACGGAACTGTGGATATTAATCCTCACACAAGGGGGATGACCCCTGGGTAGCCTGCAGGATTGCTGGTTAACCTCTAGCTGGGACTAATCTTTCAGGTGGCTCCAATGGACTTCTACTCAGTGGAAGACCCTCTCCAAGGACCTTGACTAAAACCATTGTGCATTCTTGTTCTTCCCCTATGCATTGGTTGGGATATTCAACAAAGGTGGGCAAAAAAGAGGTTTCTAAACTGGCTAGAACAGTTATGAGGCCCAGAAGACAGAGGTGTCATGACAAATTTTTGAGCCTGGGAGTAATGAGCAGGAACACACTAGGACTTTACTGAGGACAGTTCCTAACAGTAATCCTGCTATAACCTGCTAGAGTTTTGTCCATTCTAATTTAACTTCTTCCTCAGTCTAATCAAGTGTCTCTGGAGTACTGAATAGAAAGTAAAAAATAATAGAGTGCAAATTTTATCACTCTACTTCTAAAATTTGATTTGCCTCGTATCTAATGATGAAAAAAAGATCATCTTGTTGAGCAGGAATGAGAAAGAAAGAAGGGGAAACAGGAATCTTAATGTTGCTATTTACCTGTGCAGCGTGTTAAATAAGCATTGTCATGTTACACTGCATGCATATGTGTGTGCACATGACTGAATATAAATATGTGTGTGTATGAGCGTGTATACATGCTTTATGCAACATTGCAGTATTTGTGCACAGTACTCTTGATTTGGTCTTAAAGTTGTTGGTTTTAAGGGGCATAAAGATGAAACATGGCCCAGTGGATTTTAATGTATAGACAGTTACTCTTGCTAAAAATAACTACTTGATTAAATGCTCTGGTGTACAGTGATCAAGGAAGTGGTAGGTAAGTAATGAAAAGTGGATCAGTACAAAAAGAATCAACAGCTTATAGAATATGATAAATTATCTTTAGCAGGATAAAACAGGGACTGCAGACTTTTGCATGAAATGGTTTTACTGAGGCCTTCTATTTCTTATACTATTTTCCGTGAAAGTTTTTCTGTCAGTGATGCAGTTTTCTACTGCACAGAACTCAGCTGCCAAATCACTGCACCCCAGATGAGGCAGAAGTCACTTTTACATTGCAGTCAGCTGTGAGCAGTCAGAACATAAATGTTCATGAAATGACAATCACTTTTTTTTACAGAGAAAGCAGAGGATCTGCAGATGAGGTGAGCATAGCAGTCCAGCATACCATCATGCATCTTTGTTAAAAGCTCATCTTCTGTTTTGCTATCTGCAGACCATTCCTCGGTGCTGGGCTGAGGATACAGACCCCTACAACTCTATAGCCAGCTTTGCCTCTTCTAACACCACACAAGCTGACATGGCGTTGGCGTAACATGGTTCTTCTGTCCAAGATGAATTCATAGACAGTCAGTGTTGTTGGAACAGTTATATCTACAGAGTCTGGAGAGATATGGCTAGGGCTTTAAAACCTAGCTGGAATACTTTCAGTTGTTAATGCTTTGTAGGAATATGAGGTTAAGCTATAATGTGCACCTTCATCTGTGGTATACTATTCATCTAAATAGCGCAGAGAAGAAAAAATTCTGTGAGGTAAGGACTTAGTCTGGTATTTTCTGTCTCTACATCCATATTTAGGCACCTAGGTTAACTAGGCTTATTTTTAGAGGTACTGAGTGGCAAACTGACTAAAAAATCAAGTAATTCAATTATCTAAAAATAGCAACAGTACTCTATTTAGGCTATCAAAATTATTAATCTCCTAATTATTTTGGCATAAATACCATTGCAAAGTATTTGTTTTGAGGTGGACTCTGGAAAGTGCATACTGAAGCAAGAGTTTGGCTTTGGGATACAGTCTTTTTGTTCAGCTGTGGGAAACAAACAGAATCACTTATAGGCTGCTATTATGTCAGGGTGTTTTCAAACCTCATAAATAAATTCAGAGGTATGGAAGATCAAAAGGAAACTGTACAGGAAAAAGATGTAACAAGAAAGTCAGGAACAGATACAGACAGGAGTTTTTTGCTGAACATGTCGTTCTGAATTAGAATGGCAAGGAGGTTCTGTCAATAAGATCAAAAGGTGGAAACAGATATGAAAACTCTCCTTTTACTGTTAATGATTATAAACCAGGTAGGAATGTATTTGAACACTATTGGCAGAGAGATAAAAAGCAGTAGCTTCCCCACCCCCACCCCCCCCACCCCCCCTTCTTCTGGGAGAAGTGTACTGGAGCATTTGAACTTTAAAGGAAATAAGTTTCTGGGCGATTTAAACATTTTTTATTTTCTTTTCACTATTAACACTAAATGGCTATATCATCTAACAGCTACCTTGTGACATGTTCCCATTTTTTTCTTAAATGTAAGCTTGAATAGCATAAATTAATCCACAGGGATTTTAGTGGAACATGGTTATTGTAGGATGCCAGCTTGGTCATTCAAGAGTGGTACTTCCCTATGTGCCAGACAATTTTGAGACAGACAGTTTTGATCTTTTTTTTTTTTTTTTTTTCACTGTGGGGTCATTTAAAAACCCAGGAAACTTCCTCAAGCACTGTGGAAACTAATGTTATAGTTAATTCCTTAGGAGATAATTCAATTCTTCTTGTATAAATTTCATGCTGGTTTCACTTGCAGGTGTTCTTCATGTTCTGTTCTAAATTGCTGCTTAGTGTTGCTGAGCACAGTTGGTAGTTGCAGTGATGATCCCAGATGGAGCTGAATTTCAATGGGTATAAGTTATCTGCAGGGGTCCTAGATCTTTTAAGAGCTCTGGATGCTTTGGCTGAGGTTCAGCTCCAATTTCTCAGAATATGTATAGTTAGATGTGTTAGATAGGTATCTACAAGCGAATTAGGTGTTTAAGCTCCCGTTTTGATTGGTGAAATTCTAGTCAATATAGTTAATGGAGCCTGGAGAGCTACTTTGACCAACCAAGTTGGTGCCTGCTTCTGGATGTGATAAATAACTTCTGACTTCGTTGACTGCATCAATGTTATCTCCATTGACTGTGATGGGAAATTAGACATCCGGCTCGCAGGTAGATACCCACATATATACCTAAAAACTTAGATGTCAGCCTCTGAGTCAAATCCCACCTCTAGTGAGATCTACTGTGGAAAAAATAAATATCCGTGGTATTTTCACCTCATAATGATTCATTTCTTATGCTCTGTTATGAAGCTTCATGTGTGGAACTGAGAAATGCTTACAAATGGACATGCAAATCAAATTCAGTGCTGGTGTGAATGAAAACAGCATAATTTTTTCAAAACTATCTCATAAAAAGTTGAACACTATGCTATAACTTGCATCTTTTTATACCTTCAAATTAGCGCCTTGTCTGCTGCCATTTTGTCCTCCTCCCCTTTTTGCATGGCAGTTTCTGACAGCTTGCAACTTGCCTTTGACTAGCATTTCCTCTGATAGCAATTTGTTGGCCAAAATAATTTTTCCTTGGATATTAAAGAGGAAATCAAACATATCATGTGTGTTTTCTGTGAGATTAAACTATTTTATAGTTATTGGAGATGAAATTTTTCCTGCCTAACTGTAGCTGGCTAAAAGTTCATCATCTAACCTAAATCAAATGTTGATACTTGTCTGTGAGTGGAACGAGAGAAGCACCTGCAGAGAACGACTGGTCTTCCTCTCAGATACAATTTACAATGGTATGAGTTGCCCCAGGAGGCACCTGTAGCACTGGCTAGTTTAGTTGAGATGCCTTGTTTTGGGTAGTTAAAGCTGGATGTGCTTTTAGCTCCTGCCTGTTCTTAGTTCCAAATGCAGTGCCGATGCTTCAAGTGCTGTTGGAAAGTATCTCAGATATCCAGAGCAGGAGAGAAGTTGTAGTGCTGTGCAGCTGGCAGTGCTCCTGTCCCTTCCTGGCTGTAGGTCTACGCTGCAGCCTTGCTTCCGTCAATTGACCCAGTATAAAAACCAAGCTGCTCAGCACCCACATTGGGACTGCATCTGCTGGCATTTTTGTCTTGTAGTTATATATTGAAATCACAGCTCAGTGCTTCATAATCACTGGGAAACAGAAAAATCATACTGCATTGCTACTTTTTTTTTCTTTTAATTTTTGAACAGCTCTGTACAGCAAGAAAATGAAGGAGTATTGTTTCATGCCCATATTTTGAAATTGTTCCATTCAGGGACTTAAGGGTATGGAAATTGATTTGATTACATTCTACAGGAGCAAACAAAATACAGATAAAATCTTTTGCATATTTTGGGCTTCATAATATTTTATTTCTTAAATGAAAATTAGGAGCAGAACTGTTTGGGAAGAAAAACATAGAAAGACTTGGAAAGGAAACTGACACTTCCTTAAATATCTAGAGGTTACCAGATGATGAAAAAAAGTCATTTCATGTTCAGAAAATTAAAAACTTTGGCTAAAAGTCTGTTCTGGTTCAGCCACAAAATAAGGACAGCAACTAGAAATTAAAAAGCAACTTGGAACAAAATGATGAAAGAGGAAATGGATACTAATGGATATGAATTAGAAAAAGTATGGAAAATTTATAGGGAAGGTCAAAAACAGGAAATGAAAAATCTGTGGTTGGCAAGGCAAAGGACAATAAAAAGTTTTTAGTGTATTAAGAGCAAAAATCCTTATACTATAAAAGCCACTAGATGGAGATAGTAAGATTGTTATGAGTGATTTGAAAGAACCATAAGTGTTAAATAAATATTTTCATTCTGTATTTTGAAAAATGCTTGATACTGTCCTCATGTCATGAATGTGCTGAGGCACTTCTTTCTTAGAAGAAAGAAAGGAAGATGTCAAGAAGCAGCCACTTGGACTAAAGACTATTTAAAATCAAGAGGCCTGGATAACTTTTGCACAAGAGTCCTAAAAGATTTGTTGAGGAGATCCCCATTTCATTGATGCACCCTTTTTGAAGGGGAGAAAACCAAACTAAAACCAAGCAACACAACAACTGATCAAAAAAACCTCAAAAAAATCCAACACCCCCTGCACCCTACCCTCACCTCCCCCCAAAGAAATCCTAAACCACCCACGTGAAACCACAGGGAAGTACAGGAGTGCAAATGATTTGCTGGTATTGAAATGTAACCGATACCCATGCAATAACTGCATTGCTATCATTCCTCAGCAAAATGAAAAAGTCTCTAATTATTAAAACAATAAATGTTAGATATTTTAGTTTAACAGAATATAAACAGTTAAAACAGGCAGCATAAACAGATCATTTCACTATGTAATATCTGGTTTTGTTACTTGAGACATCATTTGACTGATAAAGTTTATTTTAGAAATAATAAACGTGCATAGTTTTGACCACATTTCCTTTTAAAAAAATGCACTATACAGCGTAAGGCATGTACACATCTGATTAAGAAGGGGTTAATTGACAGATCCTCTACATACCAAATTTAACTAGTTCATGATGGTACAATCAGAAATGCAAAATGCAGGTTGTACTTACGAACATACGTATAGCATCCTGTAAATCAGAATGAAAAATAAAACCAATTTAGAGTGCAAAAGCTGTACAGAAATTCTCAGTGCAGCATCTGGATTTATAAATTTAAATGTATATATTATAAATGTATTAATTGTGAGAATACAATGCCTGGATTTGGTGATGAATCTTAAAACATATGTTGCAAAATTGTAGAGGGTGTTGGAAAGATGGGCAGAAAAAAATGAAACGCTAATTTGTTCACCTCACAAAGGGTAGTGATGCATTGTCTACGTGTGATGTACTCAAAACCCACAATATTAGACAAATTTTACTGAATGTGGTATGGAAATAAAATTACAAGGGAAAGAGGGAGAATGGAAAGACTATGCATGTTGGAGTTGATGTTATCACCAATTCCAGTTTTCATTCTTTGACTGGAAAAGATCTGTTTTTTCTGTGTGTGAAAAAATATCTTTGACACGGACTCAGACAAACTTCTCGGTCTGTTGTTTGCTTTTAAGACCATCTTTCCCTTTAAAATGATTATTAATATACGTAGTCAAAGAAGCTTCTGAACCAGTTGTATATTAATTTGCATTCATTATCCTAAATCTTGTCACATGCTTAGGAGCTAAAAATTACAGGAGTGGGCTTTTAGTAAAACATAGTGCTTAAAATGTCGGTTTGGTTTTATGTTGGCGGCATTCTGTTTGTGTAATAACTATCCATATTCATTGGAAGGAAATTCAGAAGAATATGACCTTTCAATTGCCATATGCTATCTGTGTTCAAACTATAAAATACTAGACGTACTAGCTTTAAGCTTACAAAAACGTATATTGTTGCTATTTATATTTCTTAGCCTTGCATGTGGAAAATCCCAGTTGCTTAAAAAGAACAGTGCTGCGAGTACTGTTATTGAACTGATAAAGTCTGCATGGCAAAGATTTGTAAAGGCTCTCAGAATCAAAGGTGAGTCTTTGTTTACCTCTTGAAAACACTTTTATAGGAGGTTCTGGTTAGCCATTTCCAATAGAGAATGGAGCAGTTGATCAGATAGCAGCTAAACTAATGAAAAGCATCATGGAAGTGACAGGAAGATTAATTAAGTTCCTCCAGTTGTATTCACGTGTGGCAGTAGAGTTCCTCTGGGTACTGTTGCAGTTAAATGGTATTCATGGTGACAAATATTGCAGATCTCCAGAAACGACACTTCTGAGTCAAGGGTAAAAAACACATTTGGTAGTTTTAGCCAGTGGAGTATGTGCAAAACCAAAGACAAGCCTCTATGGCTAGTTAAAATATACAAACATAACTTGGTCCTTCCCTTCTTATCCTTTAGCATAACTTCAAGAGATTAGTAACGAATCACAAAATCATCATTACTGTGTAGTATGTCTTAAACTACTCCAGATGGCTTCAAAATAAAAACAAACCAGATTTCTAGCTGATGTACTAAGTATATTTGATTTGAGGCATGAAAATATGTGCACTTGGAAAGACTTTCAACTACTTTTGGAGCCTTACAAAACTGTGGCTTGTTTGCTGTTTTTTATTTCTATATACTGTAGTACTAACAGGAATGAAATATCTACAATACATAATTTTCCAGATTACATAGAAGTTCTAGACCTACTTCACCTTCAAGAATCTTTTGGTTTTTGGGGTGCTTTTGGTGAATTAGTAGGTCAAGTGTGATTTGGATTGCTTCTCCCACTTTATTTTCATAAATGAATGTTTGGACAATGCATTTTTATTCTTAATAGCTGCCTCTGTACAGTAGATAAAATTTATTTTAGGAAAAGCTGGAAACCTTTCAAGTGTATGAGATCTTTTAACCTACTACACATGATACATAAACTTAAAATGTTGTGTCACTAGTGTATTTTGTTGCCTACTATTAAATTTCTGCCAGCAGAATCCCTCGATATGCTTCTGCATTTTCAAGTAAAGGTTTGTGGTCAGCCTCACTAATTGAAATTCATCAAAGCCAACTGGTAAGAGTCTGGGTATAAATCTAATATTAGTTGACTCCTGGGAGAGTTCAAGACTGGAAGAGAGTTTTCCAGGAATCCTAGGGAATTAACTAGGTGCATTAATATTAAATATTAATTGGTCTCTGCAACAGACATGCTTGTAAGTGGTTTTAACACTTACTGTGGAGGCATCGTGTAAATAGGTGGATAGATAAAAATCAGTAGAAAGCATAGATAGCACAGCTGGTTCACAAAGTGGCCTTTGGCTCTATGTGAAGTCAAGCATGGGGGGTAAGCTGTAGCTTTCCCAGCTCTGCAGAAATGTAGGGTATGTGCTGTACTTCTTGGACATGTGTATTTCTCAGCTTGCTTTTTGTTTATTCCAAGGAGGTAATGTCTTGTGGGGTAGTCTGCGTTTTGAAAATCTGCCTTTTGTGGCAAACCCTTTACCAAACTGAGGTTGTCAAGGTGAGGAAGGGCAGAAGAAATGAAGGTGGAGATGCTATTAGGAAAAAAAAAGAAGCAGATTTCTGGGAAAGAGGATTTCAGGGAGTAGAAACTACTTCTATTATTAGAAATAAGGTTGTGGAACAGCCGTTTTAGCAGAAGGTACATTTTTTCGTGTTATGTTTATGCTATTGCTGAATCATGAGGGTTTGGGGGTTTTGTTTTTATAGGCGAACCATGCATGAAAATATGGTAATTTTGCAGTTGACCTGCATCTGTAGCAAAGCTAAATGCTGGTTAGCCTGTGCTGACTTGTTGATGACTGGGAGTTTGTGCTGTGGGCTGACATCGTGGGTAATTTGCTCATTCATTCTACATGATCCTGCATGCCCAGACTGGGACTACTCAAATCTCCAGACGCACACAAATGTTTGCTACTCCTGACTGCGCTTCCCCCCTGTTGTGTTCGGCAAAGTCCACAGTGCTTGAGTTAAAACACCAGCCATTCGGGATTGCAATTGCTAAACCAATCCTTGCTTTCACCGACAGTGACAATATCTGGGAATAAAATTTATTCTTTGTCCCTTGCTTGGAACTCTATTTCTTTTTGCAGTTTATTAATGTTGTATGTGTGTAAATGAAAGCAGAGTTTGGCATGGAGTATGTGAATTTGGGTTGTGAAAGCTTTCCAGGAGAGACCACCAGTGATTTTCCCTCCTCTCTTGCATAGTTGAAATGCAAAGAAATTAAAGAAAACTTCTTGGTTTAGTTCTTCATTGTCTAGTTTGATTGTTTGCTTATTTTAAGAACACAAATAAGATGCAATAAGGGGGGAGATGGTGCTGATTGTTTTGCATCCTAAAGTGCAAAACAGAAGTGGAGGTAGCATTCAGAACCAAGTGGTGAAGAATATGTGCGTCTATGTGGTGCTTTGCAGCTTCTGATTCCTGAGGAGCTGACCTGCCATCAGGCTCCACCAAACTGGTATTGTAACAGACCAGCTAGCTCAAGAAGGGATGTTTAAAGGCAGCATAGTTGCTGCCTGACCGCTAATGGTACATCTACACAGACATGAGTCATCTGTACCCGTGCTCTCAGCTGGCCAGCTGATGGCACAAATCAGCAAGCAGTATCAGCTTGGAGGAACGTCGAGACTGGAGGTAGTCTACATCTCCTGGAGTCTGACTCCTGTCAGAATGAGCCTGAGCTTTTCTGCGATAAGGTAAACGCAGCCTAACAGGCAAATGCTGCGCCTGAGTGCAGACTGTCCTAAAGGACATCATGCAGTGCCTCTGCAAAAGCACTTTGGTGCTGGCAAAGGAGCTGAAGGATTTCACAGCAAATTGATTCTGTGAGCTTTTACCCTCAGTGAAGGGAGGGGAGGGAATGCTTGTGCTGCAGAAGGGTCCTAATAGTAGCTTATACCTGCTGCTCAGAGGGCATTAGAGTGGCTCAGCTGAGATGTTTTAAACCAGTCTTTGAGGGTGGTGTTTTCTCCTAGAGCGAGGTGTCCTTCCTTTTACAGTAGAAGTGAATGAGCATTGTAATGGTGAAACAGAGGAAAGGAAGGTGCCTTGAATATCCTCTGTTACTTGCTGTCCAAACCCTCTAGTTAAAATACAGGCCATGGTTTCTAGACAGCTTCTTTTTTCTCAGGGGTTTCCAGATAATGTTTCTTCACTTTAATTTAGGATTAGCTTAATTTAAGTTGCTGTTGGTCAGTTTGAACCACACAAGAAGTCTTGATCTTCCTCTCTCATGCACTATGTACTTTTTAATTGTGAAGCCAAATTTATTTTGGAGTTGGAGTCTGTCTGTGTACTGTGTATCCCTCACTTCAGGCATGCATTTTCCTAGGGGCAGTTGCAATAAGAAAGGGCTAGGCGACAGAAACGGAGAACCGTGGGACTGCCAGTGAGAGACAGGACTTAAATTCATGCCCCAGTTCCCCCGTGCAGTTTTTATCTCGGTGACTTGCGCACAGGTGACTTGCATGCTTGTGAGAGCAATGCTGCGGAGGACTCCTACTGAGAGATGCGTAGTGGCAATGTACACCAGGGTTCTTAACTCTTCTGCTGTAATTGGAGCGTTCCTTGGCTGCTGTGCTGGTGGGATAATTTTGTCCTAAGTGATTGGACCTCATGAAATAGGAAAGTGTGGAGCTTTTACAAATAAGAATGAATTATACCTGTCATCTTCTTTCCTGTAGAATGAAAACATTCATTTGTTAGGTCCTATTATAATGAAATAAA
Source organism: Athene noctua (assembly GCF_965140245.1). NCBI lineage: Eukaryota > Metazoa > Chordata > Aves > Strigiformes > Strigidae > Athene > Athene noctua. Next base: position 144,256,316 of record NC_134038.1, on the reverse strand, counting down.
CACTTCAGCATACTATCCATTTTTTTACCTTTATTTAATTTAAGTGTATTACCAGTGATACATGCCAGACTGACAGCAGGAGACCGATGTCCTCTGTTGATTCACAGAAGAGACATAATGTGTGCACAAATACAGACTGCATAGTCTTCACCACGCTGCCACAACAGTGTGTGTCAGATCCATCCCGAGGCATGACGTGTAGGTGGTGGAGAGTAGTTCAGCATTTCTTTGGTTGTTCTTCCTCTGAAGCCGCTACTAGTTCATATAGCAGCAGGGACTGTGTGGGGACCTATTTACAGCAAAGTTAGGACAACTCCATTTGTCACAGAACAATAAAATAGCTACCAGCTGCTAATGACTTACCAACCTGGGCTGGAAAAGAACCAGAGACCTGAAGGGTGAAAGGTTGTAAACTCCATTACAAATCCTCGTTGTCATATATCTCCCATCCTTACGCTTTGTTATTCATGCGAAGAAATCATAGTTTTAAAAAATCAGTTCAGCTCTTTTGAAATTGAACTACCTATTTGTCAATTGCTTTTTAAAAATTGAAACAGACTGAACTTTATCCAACATTCAGATTAAAATCATTTATTGAGATTGAACTATCGATTTAAACAAAAAAAAAAAAAAAAAGTCCTAGGGGGACATGATCTTGCAAAGTGCCAAGCATCTTTTATGTTCTACTGAAGTTGGAAAATCAGGGCACTTGGGGCTTCTCCTGGAGCCTGTCCTTCCACAAAAAATATGTTAACAAAATACGCTTTGTCTTTCCCATCGATTATGTAATTGAGCATGTTATGTCACTTGAACGCGTTTGCTGCCAAAAAAAAAAAAAAAGAAAAAAAAAAAGAAAATAATTATGTATGATTTTAGAAGGGCTTTTTATTTTTTTTTTTTTTCCCCAATCCAGAGTTTGGTTACCCAGAATATTAGAGCATGTTGTTGTCAGCCCGTTAAAGAAAAGATCTGTTTGTAGTACTCTTAGTCCTGATGTCACAGGCACAGCAAGGACATCAGAAGGAGGAGTCAGATTACAGTAAGAATGGGCAGTGCAGCATGCAGCCGGAGTAAATGCTAAATCAGACAGGGATTGTATCAGGGATAAGACTGCCTGCAAAGCGCTCATCCTGAGGAGGCACACTGCTCACTCATGCTTCTTGTGCTGGGAAATTTCCACATAATGTAGAATGAAAGAGCTCTGTTTTACATGTCAGCCCTGTGCGGGAGCTAATGCTGAATACACAGCGGTGGGATCCTGACTGCATGATTAATGAGAAACATAATGTATTTTGGTAAGTGTTAACTGTGATGTAATTTTGCTTCTGCTCACATTATCAATAGGAGTGATTATTATAAATTTTGGATTCAAGAACATTTTGTGCTGGCACGCACCTAAAACTGACAACTGGGGAATCCTGTCGGCTGTGCAGTTTGAAAGGATTCCATTGTCTGCGAAATTTTCTGTTTGAGTGGGCTACCGCGTAGTTTTAGCAGCTTGAAAAATAAGCTAGATAGGATGAACTCGAACTCATCCTAGGTTTGCTTTATATGAACTTGTGTTTCATCTGCGAGAGGAGATGAGAAATGGTTGTGAGGCATGGGAAGTTTTAGACGAACTTAATGTAATGGACGAGCTGCTCCTGCACTGTGGTGAGAAGACACAGTAAACCTTAGAATTTCATTCAGCTTTTAGTTTAAAGAATTCAAAGATACAAAGGTGAAACAATGCTTTATTTGCAGTAGTGTGTTTGCTGAGTACTCTGCATTATGCAGATCACTGGTGTGGGGTTGGCTCCTAGCATACCACAAAATGCATATTATTTTAAGCCTTTAGAGGTCTCAGAGCTGTTAAATATTTGTGCAGCGTTTAGTTTTGCTGCTTGATGGAAATCTTCCTTCGGCTTACAGCTGAGCTGGCTGCATACCCTAAAAACATGCTGGAGCGTAGAGCTATGTCTAAGCAGTGTAGTGCTGCAGTACTGGGCTGGGATGTACTATTGCAATATACTGCTGCAAGTTAGAGCTGCTAAATAGCAAAAAAATAAAATAGGAAATTTGGTGGTGTGATGGAAAAATACTATTCCTGGCTACTTGAAATCTCATCTGTCTTCAGTGTTAATTTATAGCTGCATAATACTTAGAATGAACACAGAGCGGAGAGTTGGAGGGCTTCTGGGACATTCAGCAGCTTTCTCAGTGTCATTAAATATTGAATCAGGAGTTCACTTCGAGCTCGAAGAGAAGAACTTTCGTAATATTCTGAGCCCAGTCACAGAAGTACTATGCTTTATGACATGCTGAGCATTATTTTCTTATTTTTGTAAAATTAAAAATATTAGTGAGGAGATTGTTGACTTTAACAGTGAAACCCATCAATTATGAAAGAAGATTGATTTTGACGTAAACTGTCCTAACAGAAAAAATATAAATTGGCTCAGTTGTCAGAACAGTTCAGAGTTCCTTTCAAAGACAAATTTGCAGTGTTTTAGCTTTACTACTTTTTCCAAAGACTGAGGAATAATAGACAAGCATTATGGTTTTAGGTTTGAGTAATTTGGATTAAGTCTCTTCACCATTAAAAACGTGGCATTCAGCTAATCTTTTGCTCATTTCTTTTGTGTTATTTTTCTACCTTTAATATCACTGCAAGCATGAGTTGGGTTTTCTTTTGTTACAGTCAGGTTTGCAACAATTGCCTGTGTGACTAGGATTAGAAGTTGTGGCTTCCTGAAGTTATATGAGTTAGGGTATTAAGTACGTTATCTGTACGGTACTTAATTTTAGCATTTTTTTCTGTCAATAATTTTCAGAAACACGTAATGTTGATCAAAATTATCTTGGTGTCACTTCTTTTGGAGAAATACAAACCGCTGTTTCACATGCTTATTTTTTTTTCCGGTGCAACACAAGTTTTTAACTGAAACAAACTGGATTGTGCTTTCTGTCTGCTTTGTAGGAAATTTCACTTCTGAGAGCAGAGCTGAAAGTTTCTGTTAGGCAGGTTCTCGGTCTGCTTTGTTCAGTCTGAAACTTCCTTTAATATTAAGTTATAAATGAATGTTCTTGTTTCTGTCTTTTGCATAACAAAGCATGATTTAATGAGGATAATGTTTACCTGTGGCAGTTCTGGGTGTTTTCCTGCTCTGTCTGTGAGAAGCCAGAATGTTTGTAATCTCACCTGTCCCTGTTGTAACACTTACTGCACAAAGCAGTGATGCACAGAGCTGGATGAAAGCTTGACTGCATACATTGCACACATACTTTGACTTAAAATTGCTATAGCCGTCATATAGATAATACCGGAATTTTATATTTTCTGAAGAAAAAAAAGAATTTCCTTTTAATATTAGTAAAGAATTCTGTGGTATTTTTTTTGTCTGTGCATGCTGCTATTGGGCCACCCAAAGAATAGGAAGGGTAGAAAAAGCATTTCTGTATGTTTGTATGCATCTGGCTTGCTTTTCTGGGCCTTCTTGTCTAATTGTTGATGATATAAGGTGGCATAGTGGGAACACATATGTACAGCGTTAAGGTTGAAATAAATACTGAAATAATTACTGTAGAAAATAAGACTTTAACCTTCTGAAAGTATTATTCTTATAGAGCAAGTATTAATAGGTGAAGTGAGTTTCTTAACCATCTTAACCATCAGAGAGAAAAGTTGCTAAATTCAGGAATCGGTCATAGTGTTTGTTGCTCTCTTCAAAGCTGTAGCCTCCAAGATTTTGAGCTGAAATATTCTACTACATTCTACTATGTATATGCTACTATTTGAGCTGAGCATTCAAATAATTAAACTTTTTGTGACCCTTCTAATTGCATGAGCCTTTCTTTTACATTACAACAGAATTTTGATGGAGTAGTTTCAATAACTGCTAATTGTCATTCACTGTGCTGTGCTTTAGAGTTTGTTGTTTAGTCACCGTGGATACATTTGTTACTTATTGTATTGATTTTGCATTCATCACTTCAAGTTGAACAGAAATATGGAATTATAATAATAATAATAATAAAAATCCTACAAAATGATGTAGTGAGTTTATAGAGTAAGCCAAAAGCCAATGAAAATAAATTTCTGTTAACTGTTTTAATAGGTAGATATTTTGCACATAAAAAACATACGTATCTACCCCAAAGCGAGTTTTGGTTGCAGTTATCATCAAGTTAATAATTTAGTATAAGATGTTGTGACCACTCTCAGCAGCTCCGAGAGGAGAAGCGGTGGGTGGCTGTCAGTGCCACAGCTCTGATGTTGAACACTGATAACAGGGGACCTCCTCTAGTCCTGCTCAAGACGAGGGCTCTGCTGTGGCCAGTGGTCATAGCTGGACACTGCCACCTCTACCTTAAAAGGTCCTGCCAGCCGCTGCTGCCTTGGCTCGGCCACTTCGCCAACACTGTGCCTTCCTCGGCCTGGCAGTGCAGGTGGCTTGCAGGATCTGTTTCGTCCTGCGAGCGCGGAGGGCCCCGTGGCCACCCCTTGGGCTGGGCGGCCAGTCTGTTGGGGTCAGGTGGAAAGCGCTCTTCGCCTTTTGGGAGGGGAAGGGGGAGAATTTTGTTTGTGTGCTGTGCACTAGCGCCATAGGTGATGGTTGTCAAACCAGAGGAAATGCTGCAGTGATATCGCAGTTATGGGACAGTGAGAACTGGTCCCGAGGGCTCGGTAAACCCTGACTGGAATTGAGAGGGATGCCAATCCTCCAACCCCACTGTCAAAAAAATTACTCCCTTTGACCTTACTGAAGAAGCACAACCAAAACAAGAACTAAAATTAAAATTTACAAAGACAGAAAAAATAAAAAAAAAAAAAAAGAGCCTTTTACCTTTCCTTTTTTTTTTTTTCCTTTTTTTTTTTTTTCTTTTTTTCCCCTTCCTCCCCTGCCCCCTATGAACCTATTACTGGTTTAAGTAACTTCTGTTGTCAGAATTTTCATCCACATTGTACAGGAAATCTAATATATTGGGGTGAAAATGAATATCCTGTAGGATAAAATAATAGAACTGTTAAGGGGAAAAAACAATTTTTACCTGAAAATGCCATCGCATTTCTGCTTGCATGTTGGCTGTTTTCAGTGGGGTTTTTTCAGTCAGTGTTGTAGAGTAGTAATTCATCTGCATACATACTACTGTTCTGAGTATCACTTTTTATTTCTGGAACACTTTCTTGTAGAAGAGATTCATGCTGGATGAGTCATGGAAGAAAAAATACTCCCCTCACACCCCAAATCTCACCACCTCTTTAAAGAAATTGTACAAACCAACCAACCAACAAAACCTGTTTCAGCAGCTTCAGTGAAAATATTTAACTGTCACCCGTTTGTTTTTAGGAAGTTGTATTTCCTTCTAGGTTAGAGAGCGTGGAGGCCTTTCAAAGCACTTCTGTTTGTCTTCATTTAAGGCAGGATGAGCCAGTGATAATAAGGCTGTGCATTTGAAATGTTTTGAGAAACACAGATACTGGATTATTAACTGTATTTTATCACCAGTCATCTGCAGTAACAAAGTGTAGTTAATATGTAATGGATACTGTATGTGACAGAAGAATTCAGCTGAGCAAGCCAGTGTATAGGAACTTGAAATCTGTAGGAGCCTGATGTTTATACTTGGAACATTACAGCCTCCTGGGCAGTGAAGTTCATATCTGGAAGTACTGAATAATCATTAATGCATGTATACATAATACTAAAAAAAAAAATCTGTTTGAAGTTACAGAAACTGCTCTGTGCTACATTGTAGCATTTTAGATTCTGTTACAGAAACTGTTAATTTAAAGACATCTAAAGATATCCAGTATGTTGCCATAAATAAAGGGTGATTTCACCATTTCACAGAGTCATTTCCAGTGTTACCCTTCTTGTGGGTGGCAGAATTGCTCCAAAACCAAAATCAGAATTAATGGTTTCTTGCTTCATTAGAGAAGATGAGATCACAGTTGCTTCTACTGAAGGTCCTTTAACAGAAAGTGTGTGTGTGTGCACGTGCGTGCATGCATGCACGTGAATGTGTGTCTGTACATATTTTAACTGGAATGACTGTGGAATCTAATCCTGCATCCCTTCTTAACAAATGTCTTGCTTCTGTTAAGAAATGCAATGTTAACTAGAAACTGGATTTAAAAAATTTTCATTATGATGTCATGCCTCTGTCCTTTTCCATCTTTTTTTCCTAAAAGAAAATTAATATAAATAATTTTTATAACATATTTTAAAATAGTGAGAACCTTTGGGTGCAGAATTATCTCAGAGTCATATGGCTTCTACCTCTCTGTGCCTGTGTGCAAATATCCTTCCATATTATTTTGATTTTGTTTTATAACCTGGTGGCAGTTCTAGAAATCCTTGCAATTACAAAAATGTTAATCGGGTTACGGGAATCCTTTCAAAGCTTTTGCCTCTCATTGCACTAAAGAAGATGGTGGTACTTGAAAAAGAAATATATTTGGACTTGATAAAGGAAATATTTCAATTTGGTATTAGATCATGAAAAGTTCTTGAAATACAATAGAGGTCATAAGGGCTTCAGCTTTAAAAAGAGGTCATTACATGTAATATACTGCAAAGATTAGTTTTGCAGCTGAAATTGCATAGATGATTGGTAACATTCAGAGAAAATGCAGCAAAAGTAGTTGGCTAGAAATACCAAAGCCTGAAGTGTCTAAGATTGTACTTGAATCAAATTGCTGGGTTTGAAAGTGGGAAGAAGATTTGCTCTGTTGTAGGGCTAAGTCGTCATATGGCAAAGCCACATTCTGCAGCTCATCCTGTATTCTCAGTGATTTTAGCAAACATTTCTGCAAAGTCTGTTTAGTGGTGAAAAACCTTAATACATGAAGCTTCATTATTGGCATGCTCATATAGTTAGACCTCTGTCCATTTTGTTGACCACTTCTCTGAGTTTATCAGTCTGATGCTCATGAACATGTTCCTCTCAAATATTTTTATTTTTTTTTTCTGTGTACATATGCACCATAAAGAGTTACTCCAATCATAAGCATGGCTTGACAGCTTCAAGAAGTTGACAAGGGTCTGGATCAAATGTGAAATAAGAAAATGCAGCTGTAATTTGAAATTGGAATTGTAATGGAGGCTTTTATGAAAGTTCAATTATTATACACCCTTGTCTCTTGTTAACATCTATGATAATGCAGTTCTGTCTCTTTTGATGCTTAAAATTATATCAATTTAAAACTTCTTTAGGTTTGAAAAAAGGTAAGACATCTTGAGTGCTTATCTAGAGCATTTAAACAAAAGCACTTGTTCTCTCTCTATTTTTTTTTTCTTTTTAATTTTTTTCCTTATTTCTGCTTTGGCAAAGGTCACAACTATTTTAAAAAGTTGGGGTTAGATCAATTATTTCTTTTTTTAATACCTCAGCTAGCTGGCTGAACCAGTTGCTTGGAAATCATGGGAAATTCTTTCATCACTATGGGATCAGGTCCTGGCTCTATTACCCAGCCAACTAATTTACTCTGTTTTATAGTCCCTGCAGATTTCAGAATTTAAAACTGTAATGTATCACTTGCTTTTCAAGTAAAGCTTGAAAAGCTCCTGGGGTTTAGTAATGTATAGTATCTTCATCTCTGAAGCAGTTAGAGGAGATACAGAAATGAGATTGACTGGGAGTGTCTGCTAACTGGTATGGCCATTTGAAATTTTAGCATATACTTAGGATCTCAGAGGACTCTGGCTCATACTAATAATTTTAATACTGTGTATTGTTTCTGTGTTCTTTCTTAGAATGCAAACCAACAGTCTCTTCACCGATTCTCTCCTTCAGAAAACAAGATAGAGCCTAAAAACTGGGTTTATGTTAGAAAATTGTCTCTGAATATTAAAACTGCTTTCTTAAGAACAAAGAAAAAAAAAAACAGGCTTAATTTACTCTTTGATTATTACTTCACAGTGGTTCTCTTATTTATTTACTTTTATATTGTAATTGAAAAAGCAGATGGACGGTACAGTTCATTCAAATGAAAGCCATGAAAATTTTCTGAGCTTGTTTTGTTCTTGTTGACCTTGTTTGCTCAGTTTGTTTACTATGAAGTGTAGTAAGTTATGTAGACAGAGGGAGATAATGGCTGTGTTTTCCAATACAGTTACTCATCGTTGCGCTAGGGATCAATATCGAATGCAAAAGAAAAGAAAAAAAAAAAAAGCGAAAGAAAAAAAGTCAAAAAACATAGACCCTTGGCAAGATCTGCAATTGTGAATGCACAAGAAAGGAGGAGGTGAGGAGGAAGCCAGTCTTGGCACCGCAGGCAATATCAGTGCTCTTCTTGCTAAGCCAAGTCATTTTTCAGTAGCAACCTGAGGGTCTGCTGTCTCTACAGTGCAATGTTTAGCAAATTAGTTTTTGTTTGCTGGTATTTACCTGTGATAGCAAATCCACTCACCTCCTGTCAAAACCAGCCATGTATCAGGAGCATCTAGTTTGCCAGATATGTGACTATTATATAGCAAGCACACCGCTCCTTTGTTTTTCTATTATTACTGGTAAGTTTTGCTGCTGTGAGCAGCAAATTTTTCAACAGTGGAAGTTGCATGAGCTTGTCTGCTTTTAGATAGCACAGAAAAAAATAATATCTTTGCTTCAACTCTTCATGCAGCAGCTGTTATTTTCGGTAGCCATTTTTATTTCTTTAAGAAGAAAAAGCAAACAGGCATACATAAAATGACCTACTCTCCTATTTAACTTTGCAATTCCTGTATTTGTAAGTAAAGGACAAATTCTGACAAGTCAAACAGGCTATAAAATGTTGTGTCTGCATATGTAAAGATATATTTAAATCATTTCCTTTTTTGTCTCCCTCTCTGTCTGAGGGCATGTCAGATGCATGAATATGGGTGCTGTAAAGCCATTGTAGTGTGTTATTTCTAGTATCCTTACACAATTTTAGTGCTCAAGACGTGATGTAATCATTTACAAACATTTGTCTCGCCAGTCCTGACCACAGTCTGTCTACCTTGTAAAACTGGTTATTTAGTCCTCCTCTCCGCATACAGTGCTAGGGCAGTCACACTAACCTCCTAATAACACATCTAGTTTCTGTTGGTTTAAATCTTAGTAGCACTGAATACTCAGAAATTGCACTGGTCCACTTGGTATGATTTTTCTTTCCCCTTTCTTTACTAAGAAAGGTTCTGAACTATTTTTCTTTTCAATCGGGTTGAAGTAAAAATTTTCAATACATTTATAGATTCCCAGTATTTTTCCCTGTTTCCTTTTTTTTTTTTTTTTTTTTTTTTTTTTTAAATCTGTAGTATTTTTATAGAACATAAAAGATATCTTCTTCCATAGGTACTGCTGACAAACTTACTCAATGCTAATTAGCAGCCCACCATTTGGGTTCCTCTGGGTTCAGTAGCAGATGGACCTCTGACATCTATTTGGATATGCTGTATAGAAAAAACAGTGCCTTGCAGAAATACCGATCTATGGTCAGATCCATATATGTGAGGTGAATATCCTTCATAGTAGCATTTATCTCTACACACTTTAACAGTGTGTGCAATAGTTTACCTTTGCTACACATGCACATTTTCAAGGTGGAAAGCATCAGTGTCCTTAAAGAGGTCCATCACGACACATGAATAGCCCACAGAGATATACTCCTTTACATGAATGAATTTACTGATTGTAATAAACAAAGACTGAAAGGCTGAAAATACCTTAAAAAAATAAATCAAAGCAACATTTGAAATCTCACTAACAGTGTAGATACAATCAAAATATGATTTCAGAAAGCCTTAGAAAATGTGTGAAATGTATATAAACTCTGCTGGCAGAGAAAGACAGGCAGGCAGCAGGTAAAGCTCTGCGGCGCAGCAAAATGATATTGGCAGCACCACCCTGCACAAGCACCCCAAGATGACTGAATGAAACTGCTCTGTTTTGCCGATAGTGAGTAACTTGAAGAAAAATTGTCATCATATAGTATCATCAGCACACGGGGAAGAAAATTTATTTAAATAGCCTGAAATTAACCTTGTGAAGGCAATGAACGATGATGCTATGTGTCACTGTGGACATTCTGGCAACTCTACAGATTTTGGGAAGATAATAAAGATGTGTAGAACATTTAATTTATTTTTATTGCCTATTCTCCTATTCCCTCATTTTTTTTTTTCTAAGTAAATATATCCAAAAGAATCAATGTAGTGAGGAAAAGCAGCATGGAACTATCTCAGGTAGGTGGTTTTTGATGATACTTAGCATTGAAAAAACATTAACAATTAATACTCCTAAAATATCTCTCAGTTTATTTTAACAATGTTCATGTGATTTGTATAAGTTTTTTGTGCATTACTAGTAGGAAGATTTCTTCATGGGAATATTCACAAAGATAACAATTGCATGATACTTTATTGTAATTTAGTAAAGGAGGTTTTATGTTAAAAGCTATGCCAGAACGTTTTCAGCAATACAAAGCTAACTTTAGATTCATCTGGAAACAGAAATAGTGCCATGTGACCTCAGTATATAGTCAAATGAATTATGAATGTTTTATATCAAATATCAGTTTGAGAGACCTCAGCTGAGCTAATGTCTTCCAAATCACAAAGCTAAGAAGAAATAATGTTTGTTCTAAATTATTAGTCCTTTCTAGAAGTCACTCAGTGATAGATGGCTAATATTGTTCAAGAATGTTTAAAATAATAGATAAGTTAATCTTCTAAGAAATCTTCCCAAGGTACCTGTGGTGGGCAGATCTCCAGTTTTGCAGGTTCTTCTGTTGATGTAGCCAACTTCAGTTCTAGTAAATAGTGTAGGGGGATGATTTTGATAGTATATTGGTTGAGGTAATATTGATGGTTTGTCTGAAAGAAGTTGGACAGTTTTTGAAATCTATCAATATATGTATGGCAACTGCTAGCAGGTACAAAAAAAAGCTCTTGCAAGTTCAAGAATCTTTCAGCAAAAATTGAGCTTTCTTCATTGATATTGTTTTTACTGAGTCAGATCTGTTCTTCATAGTGAAGGAGGAAGTTTTCAGAAAGTAATTATTATTTGTAATGAACTGTGAAAAGTGTTGGACTGTGTTAATAGATTTGCTTGAACTCAATTTCATTTACTGGACCTAACATGCTGAGAAACTTCCATGGCCCCTAGTAAAGTAAGAGTTTCAACTGTGCTGGAAATATTAAATCAGACCTAGTCTAATTAAGGTAACTGTCAAATAATTTGTAACAGTTATGTTTAATATCTCAAATAATTTCAGATGCGAATTAAGTGCTCTTTAAAATCTTAAATTGATCATCAGCAGTGTAATCAAACTTTGTCAGCCACTTGGCCAGCAGGTCTGAGGCTGGAGGGTGTTGGCATGCCCAGCAGCATGGCCACAATGCGTTTCTTCCTCACCCAGCACCAGCCTGAAAGTACAGGAGGAAGGATGTATCTGCTTACATTTCAGTTCCTGCTTAAACAGTCGTTCCCCGTCTCTTTGCCACAAGAGGCGCTGAATGTGATGGAAGCATGAGCCTGGACAGTTGGATAAGTTGAATTGCATTGCCCTTGAATGAGGAGCCCCAGTGATGGGAAGATGCATCTGCTGCGGGTCTCCCCATGCTAGAGGAGCTCTGCACACCTGCGGGGGAAGACTCCACCAGTTCCCTTGTCCACCTGAGCTGTGATGGTTTCCATAGAAAGGGTCAGGAATTAACAGGCAAGGAAAGCGATGTTGATTTTTTTTGTTTTTCAGGAAGTGGTTTAAAAGCACCGATCTCTTTTCCAGAAGCTATCAAGCAGCTCTCAGCTATCCATAACACTTCCCATTCTCATTTTTTAAAAAAACTAAACCAAACCAAAAAAAAACACCAAGAAAACTTAAAGCTACCATGACTGTCCTTTTTAGGCTATATTTGCAAGGAGTTAATCTGTGTGGATAGAATGGGGGCTTGAAAGCTTTCCTGATATGTACGAGTTATACAGAGTATCTCTTAATTCACAGTAGTCCTGTCTAAATTATATTCTGTTTCAAGGGGGCACCCTCCCAAGTGATTCATTGAACTGGAATATCTCTTTTATCTCATTAAGGCACATTATTGGCAATATCATTAAAGAAATCAGGACAATTCAATGAATAGTAGTTTATGGTGATTCTCCTCCAATTAACAGACACTACACTAGTTAAGCAGAACAGCAGTGGTAAGGAAAAGCTGAGGTTCATTCTTCCCGCCACAAGCAGAGGAGGCTTAACATTTTTCTTAAAGCATAGTCTCACACAGCTCTGTTGAAGTTTATGACCACAAATCATACCAGGCTATCATTTCTGTGGGTTTGTAGCCCAGCCAGAAATAGCTGCATGTGGGAGAAGCTCATTTCTAGTCTGTCAGATTTTAACATTTCCAATTGTGTGCCTGGAGCTGTTGGATGGACATGTATTAAAATTGTATATGGGTAAGAATTTCTAGTGACAAGGAAACTTTAATTTGTTATTAGAATGTTGACTTTTGATTGTGTCATATTGGAAAGGCCAAATAACATTATATTGTTATAATTTCAAATTCACTATTTATTTATAGTGAATTTTAGGGGAAAAGAGATAAAATCTTGTACTTAATCTTGTCTGGTAGGAGATCATTGCTCATGTAGTTAAAGTAAGAGCAATAACTTAAGAAAATATTATTAGAAATAGATTTCCATGGAAAAAAAATTAAAACATTTCTAGTCCCCTCAGGTGTGTACATGCATCCACTGCCTTACATGTTTTTTTCAATGTGCAATAGCCCTCTAAGAAATAGCTCATGCCACCTTTTCCTATCTTTCAATGAAGAGAATGAATCCTGAAATCACGTGAGGTGGCAAAGTTAACACCAAGGGGTTTTCTGGAGGTAGCCTTTTGAGCCTCTTTTTTTTTTTTTTTTAAAAAAAAAAAAAAAAGAAAAAAAAGAAAAGGTAAAGACCACCTCACATCTGCAGAGGAAGTTGTAGGGAAACACTGGAGGGTCTTATTGATGTAAGAAAGAGATGTTCTGGTGGAAACAAAGTTCTCAGCTTATGCTTGAAAGAGCAAGTGGCTTATTCACTTCAAGCTAACAACGCTGAATTATACTGACTTTCTCAATCTCTTTTTATCGTTTTTGGGTCTCCACCAGTCTTTGTAGTCTGAGTCTACCAGTTTAGTAACATGACCAGATTTGGCCTTGGTAATGCTCTATAAAAGTCAGTGTCAAACAGTGCACATTGGGGCAACCTAAATGTGAACTCTTCCTTGCATTCTTTTATGTCCATGCTGCAATGTTATTTACACGCAACTGTAAGCACTTCGTAATAGTTCTGTTAATATGACTGATGCTTGACTTCAGACACAGAGATCCAGTTTTACAACTTTTGTAACTGCAAATAGTCATTTAGATGAACACCTGAGTCATTTGATGCTTTCTATGAACTTAAATGTTAGGTTAAGTGAGAAATAAAATCTGGAATTTTTTTCACATGTGGTAGCAACAGAATCTACATAGCAACAACAAACAGCTGTGTGTGCTCTAAGTCTTCTTAACCTATTTTAAGTATAATTTAGCTGTCTGAAGAGTGTAATAAAGAAATCCTAACACTCCCCATTTAACTTATATCTTTGTCTGGACAAGATTACTACATATTCTGCCCAAGTCCAAGTGAAACAGAATAGTCAGAAGTACAGGTTTGCAGAGTCTTTTTCTCAGATGTTAAATCAAATCTTTCTGTAATGCATAAACAAAGACAACAGATCTGTGAAGCTACAGATAACCAGTGTCAGACTTAAAAGAGCAGAAAGTGTAAGGTCCCAGCCTGATGCAGAGACTTAGATACAAGAAGTGTGCCAGCATTGGTGGTTTGGGGCTGAAGAACGGTGTGCAGATCTTAAATTTTGTCATGGCTTGGCCAATATCCACTGAAATTTTCTCAGCGTTTCAGGTTAACACACCCAAAACGCTTTGCTGTGAACCAGGTGATTTATGTTTAGTTGCAACTCCAGATCTGTAAAATTGGCTTGAGCATAGGCTTTGGAATGCAACCCTTATACAGGCAAGCTGTGTTTGGTTTCAGGTTTCTTAGAGGCTTGCATGCAAAACTGCCTCATTGCTTGAATTGATACCTTTAATTAAACAGATTCAATGCACTGCAATAGTTGTCCTTTAGTATTACAGTTCAAATTAATATCCAATGTAACTCTCGTTAAGTAACTGGAATTATGGAGAGATAGGAGAGATAGGCCTCTTTTTCTCAACACACTGTGTTTTTCAGTAAGTTAATGGGGCTTTTTAAATGCTGTTTCTAGATCCAAGAAGTATGTTCTTGTCTCTGGAATGATCCTATTCTTTTTCAAAGATGTGATGTCATAAAGAAGCGATAGATGTCTTAGTGCGTCTTTGGCAATATGCTTTGAGTATCTTCATTTTCATCTTATGTTTACAGTTTCGTGATGTGTTTCTCTTCTTATGTGGTGCATCTTGGTGTTTTGTGGGCTTGTTTTGTTTTCAAATAAAGTAGTACCAAAGTCTGAATTATGCAAACAAATTCTCTCCTGTATATGGTGATGTGGGTCAAGTATTCAGGGTTTTGATTCATCCTTCAAATTGCACACCTTTGGTAAAATTTTAATTCCTTTTTAGCAGAATAGCAATTATCATTGTTTAAAACTCATTGTTATGGAACATTTTGAATGTTTAGTCAGATAGTCATGCAAATAACAGATAGAACCTACTTCTGCATGCATGAATTAAAAAGGAATTAACTTTTCTGATGTCATTCCACTGATGTGAGAATTGGAATAGTTAAATATATGCAGAACTATTTGCAGGACTGAGGTTTGTCTCTGGTTTAGCAAATCCTTGCATTTCTATAGCAATCTGACAATTGGTTGGCTCACTTCAGTGGTTTAATATAATTTCATTTTCTTGGAAATGTACTGTAAGATTACCTCTTATGAAATGCAAAGATGATTACAGTATGTGAGGCTTCCTCCACTCCTTAACAGTTGAGCAGGAGGATGGGGGGAGGGATCCAACTTGTCAACACATGGCTCCATTGAAGGCTCTTAGCACTTGCCTTGCCCTTTTAGCTTCTCAGCTATTGTAAGGTTCTTTTGATCAGATTAAGAGACCAAATTTATTAAAATTCAAAGTTGGTAGGTTTTGGAGGGGGGTGACTTCTTCATCTCCAGTAATAAAAACATATTGAGAAATCACTTGAATTATTTGAGATACAATTCAATTAATTAAATATCTGTTGCCTAATTTGAGGGCATTACTTTTCTATTTTAATGTGAAAAAGTACTAAAAATATTAGGAACATGTAAAGTAATGTGATGCAGAGAAGTCAAATGATCATTATAACTTCACTCCAAATAGTAAAAGCAAAGCAATGCAATGACTTACGTGGATCAGAGCAAATACTTGCATATATAACATACTCAATAACATCGGGAATTATAATAGCTAGACTTAACATTATGAAGCTGTATGATTCTGATCCTTCTGATCTACATGGATTATCAGAAAGGTCTGCACATGAATTTTTCTCCTCTTTGTATTCTATTGTATTCTACTGTATCATGGTTACAAGGCCTGGTAGCAATGCCTTTCAAAAACCGCATTTGCTTTAGTATTTCTCAAATAACTGTTACGTAGCAGAAACCAAAGTTAGTTCTTCTGTTTTGTTTGGTCTTTCTGGCAGAGAGAGGCTTAAAAATAAAATAAACCAAAACATGTCAACTAAGACCTTTTTTTATTGTGGAGTGACAGTTTTAGTGTGTTTTGCCCAAGGCTTGATTTTTTTGGGCACCTTAGTAACAAGGTAGATGAAAGATAGTCTTTGAATGGAATGAATGGAAAAGTCTGAGGTGGGTTGTTTTTATGCTAGGCCTGTTTCTAGATATATTTACAGTTAGTTCAAGAAATGCTGAAATCTAGACCATGAATAACTGTGAAAGCAAATCTGGTGAATGTCTAATCTGAGTTTGTGATGCACCCAAAATGAAATTTTAATAGCTATGTAGGGCGATAAGTAAATATTCTGAGCAGAGTGAATGCATGAGCAAGAAGGGAGCTCCCAAAAATGTTATTTAAATGTTTTATCTCTCTCCCTGATGTTTAGTTCCTGGAACAGGGACTATAACATTTTAAGATCCCTTGACAGAGGAGCAGAACATAGGTAGGCTGACTAAAGAGCAGGCAAGGAAAGGTACTATTACTTGAGCTCTTACCATATCTGTTACCTAGATTACCTAGCTATTACCATCTTTTTCTTTAGAGAGGGTTTCAGGCTGTTCCTGACCTATGTAAAAATGCAGATGAATAGTATTTGTCCTTTCCACCATGCCTTTCCATCTCTAGCCAGCAGTGAAATCTGCACATTGGTATGCAGACCATTCCTTGCCACCTTTTATAGCACTGAGGTATTTGGGGTTTGGGTTTATTTTGTTTTTTCTTTTAGAAAATCTCCCATATAAAATGGTAACCAAAGACACACAAGATAATCTTCTGCAGCTTTTTCTTTACTGCTACAGGCTGTGTGGTCAACTCAGGAAACCTTTTGACAAAATCTGTGTCAGAACCTATAAAAATGTCTTTGCTTTTTCTGTGAGGAAAAAGTTCTGAATACATTGAATAATAACATGTAGATTTATAATGGAATAATTTTATGTTGCATGATGGTAAAATGCTCTTAAGGAACATCTGGATAGGATCACAGAAAAGCTAAAAAATCATAACTGATTTCATATAGCTTAAAGAAATATGAACATATTGTTGGGTTAGGTTTGTATTTTTTGGCCAATAGTTTATGCTGCTTTACTGAAAACTGTTATGCGTAAATGTAACTGGATTGTAATCAATAGAATTACCCACCAACAAGAACAATTTATATTAGCCAGGGGCAGGGATTCCCATTCATTAAATCTGTGGAGGACAGGCCTTTATCTATTTCTGTGGATGCAGCCTGGAGCATCCAACATGTCATGGATTAGATAAATTGGGTCTGACATGCCTGTGTTTCTGGAAAATAGGACAAAAATTTCTTTTGTCCTTTGTGTCTTGTTGGCAAAAGCAGTTGTGCTTTCCCCCTACCTACAGAGAATGACAGCAGATAATTTTCCTTGCTTGAAAACTTTTTTTCTAAAATTTAGGCATGTTTTACATAGAGATATAAAAAAATGGACCTGCCAACATTTTCACAAGTATCAAGAGGACAGTCAACCTACTTACTGCCATGTATTGCAGTTCTCAAACCATTTGCCTAAGTGAGCTCCATCAGGTGTTAAGTTTGTGAGAATTGAAGTTTCCACAGCCCTTCTTTATAAATAGTCATTATGTTAGAACTTCTCTACTGAAAAAGAATGTATTCACTTTCCCAGAAAGACACTAGCCCTGTGGTCAAGGGATTTTTGTGGGCTGATGGAAACACAAGCTAAATTCCTTTGTGAAGTTAATACACATTTACACAAATCTAAACTGCTTCAAAAAGAGATTATTGTGCAAGTATTCCCAGTTAGTCAACAGCCCAACTATTGGGACATTCCCCTGGGGCACTGGGGATTTACAGAACAGGCTTCAATATGGGCCTTTGGTTAAAATACAGACCTTAATTTCTTTCAATTTTTGAAACTTTTATAAGGATTTTCTTCCATAATAATTAGATTTGAGAGTGTAGTTTACATGTAGATCTGAAAAGACAAATTCTGATGAAACTTTGTAACAGAAAAAAGTTAAGTTTGATGGTGTTTTCTCTCAGTCTCCTATTCACAAGCAGTGACATCTTGAATCAAAATATCAGCTAAAATGTCATAGAAGAATAGTTATGATTAGTTATCCATAACTTTGTGATTGCAGGGGCATGTGCAACACCAAAGCCTGATTCAAGGGAGATGGGATTCTTATTGCTTACTGGCATAAAACATGGTTTCAAACTGGTCTTCCATAACAGAACAAAGAGACAGCTTTATAAAAATGAATTTGAGATAGTCTGATTTGTCATGGTTTTTTCTGCTGCAGAAGAGTCATGGCTGGGATCTGTTAGTGAGAATGGTGGTAGCCTGCTTGTGCAGTGGAGCATTTAGATGTTCAGAGGGTTAGTCAAACTCTGTTATTTGAAGACCTCATGCCTTTGGAATTTGTACTTTTTTTTTTTTTTTTTTTTGGCATCTCAGAGTGTTACTCAAATGTGAATTTTCGTGGAGTCTGACTAAGAACCGGATTTTGATGGTTCTGAGCTCTGATGCTTGAGTCTGCCACCATAGGCACCATAAGGAACTCATTGTGCCACAAAATATTTGCAGGACCACCTTCCACTGGCAGCTTTAACAGTCTTCCCTGCTCTGATTTGTAGGGAGTTGGATTCAACTTCAACTCCAAAGCATTAATATATATGAGCCAATGCTCTTACAGAACACTATATATTCATGTGATCTTTGTCATAGATAGGAAAACCAATGTTTTCTTCACTAGTCCTAATAAAACTTTCTTATGTATCTTTATCTGTTATATTGCATCATGATGTGGTTTTTTGCTTATACTGTTTTATGGAATAACTATTTTATTTTTAACTGTGTTTATGGAAGCACAGTCCCAGTTTTTGAAGGAAATAAAAACATTTATTCATCACAATGTACTGTGAATTAAAACATAAAAACTGTTTTCCAGCATATCATATGACACATATTTATCTCTGTTTAAAAAAAAAAAAAAAAAGAAAAATCATTTGAATTGCACAAGATCTGTGTGTGATTGCAATAAATAGTTTTTGGCAATGATGTTAGTATTTTTTAGATACAATACAGTTAGACAACTATTACTTTTTTAAGTACATTATAACGTGTCCTATTTAAACTTCTTTAAAACTAAATCTGTGACTGGATATAGAATTTCCATAAAACATCTGTTTTAATTGATTCTGGCCAAGGTTCAAATTTCTCCCACTGATTTCCAACATCCCATTCTTTTATTTCCATTCTTGTTCTGCCCGCTGCCTTCTTCCTTTCCCTTAGCTTCCCTTTCCTCTCCACTTATCCCCCTCCCAAATTTGATGCAAACGCCTTACTCTTAGTATGATCTTGAGGATTTTATGCTTTATCAACAGCTGCTTTCCTTTCATGATTGACCCCTTGCTGAAATCAAAACTCTGTACTGTGGTCCAGAACTGCTAATTATTTGCATCCCTAGTCTTTGTCAGACAAATGAAGAATGGCTGATGTGCTGATCAGTATAGCAAACAAAGGTTATAAGAAAGTTGGTGACAATCTGCAAATTTCTGGTGAATTAAAGACTCATCTCTTCATGCTTGAAGGCTGGTATCTTTTTAGTGTGCATGCTTTTGTCTTATGTGAGTGCCCAACTTGCTTTATTGCAGCCACTGTAGTTAACCTTCAATTTTGGGCAATGGGGCAACAAAGCAACATCTGATTTCACATCTCCATAACACAGTGTGATATAAGCTGACCTCAACTGCTTAATGCTGAAGGGAATTACTCTAATATAATCTTCAAATATTCAGGTGGTACTTACAGAAGATGGGAAGATTTTTCTCTCCCCAGAGTGCAATTGGTGCTTTTTATTTCTTTTGTAACTGCCTGCTGATGAAAATCCAGAGATAAGTCATTGCTGGACACAGTGCATGTGTGCTTTGAGGTGGCATAAAATTCTGTTCTAGTAAGGCTCAAACTGAAGAGTTAACCAAACATTTTATACCTCTCTTAACTTGTCTGTGGGGGCAGCAGGCAGCTAGGAACTGTTTTGTTTTGTTTTTTTTTTTCCTTTGTTTCTCAATACAAAGCATGGGTTGCCTGATAGGATAACTTCAGTTTTTCATCAGCTTCTTTTTCCAGAAAGTCTTGGTCAGAGATAGAGCCTCAGGGTCTTGTGTTTGTTGGTTGTTTTTTGTTTGTTTGTTTGTTGTTTTTTTTTTCCACAAACAGCTCTATCTTCTGAGGGCTGAACTGGTTTAGTTTCATTAAAGTATAGTAGAATTTTTATAAAAAGTAATGGGTTGGGGTTTAGAGAGAATCAGGCCACGTGGTCTAATAGTTTTTTTCTATGTTTACATCCTGAGAAAGAATGGTATGGAAGATATTAATCTTTGCTGGTTTGGTTTACTTTTCTTTAAGAACTTCAGATGTTTCATTCAGAGTATGGACTCATGTATTTCATGGTGGGAAAAGTTCCTGAGTCAAATAACTTGAAGTATTTTTAATTTAGGAATGCATATAGGAAAAATGATGATATGATGTATAATTTCTCTTAACAAGTATCTTTCAAGCCACCATGAACTAAATAGTGCTTCATGTCCAGGAGCCTGTCCTTTAAAACTCACTTCTGTCTAGTGTGCCTGTGCTCACTATCCCTTTGTGTTTGATTCCCCTCTAGTTTTTCTCCTTATTAATGTTCAGTAAGAAATAATACCACTTACTCTTTTGCCTACCTATGAAAGTCCATAAACATAATAATTTTAAACATTGTGTTGGGTCTGTGTGTGTATTGGGGGTTTTTGGTAGCAGGGAAGGGGGCTACAGCGGTGGCTCCCTGTGAGAAGCTTCTTGAAGCTTCCCTGGTTCTGGCCAAGGCTGAGCCAATTAGAGAAGGTGGCTGCACCTCTGTGATAGTGTACTTAAGAAGGCAAACCACGGAGGAGGAGTTGGGACTTGTGAAGAAGAGTTGTGATGAGGACACCTGTGAAAACTCCAAAGTCAGTGGAAGAAAGGGGGAGGGTGAGGAGGAGTGCTGGAGCAGAGACTCTCCTGCAGCCCGAGGTGAGAGGGCAGGCTGTGCCCTTGCAGTCTGTGAAGGTCCATGGTGGAGCAGATGCCTACCTGCAGCCCATGGAGGACCCCACACTGGAGCGGGTAGCCATGCCTGAAGAAGGCCACGACTCCGTGAGAAGAAGCCCCTGCTGTTGTAGTTTGGCACAGGGAGGACTCTGCGACACATGGTGGGGACCCATGCTGGAGCACCTCAGGTAGAGTTGCATCCCATGGGAAGATCTCACAGTGGAGAAAGTTAGTGAAGCACTGTCTCCTGTGAGAGGGACATCATACTGGAGCAGAGGAAGAATGCAAGGAGTCCTTCCCCTGAGGAGGAAGGAGCAAGGGGACTGACCATACCCCCCTGTTCTCTGCCCACCCCCGTCAGCACAGCTTGCAGGGATGAGGTGGAGAAAGCAGAAGCAAGGCTATGCCAGGGAAGAAGAGAGGGGTGGGGTAGGGTGTTTTTAAGATGTAGTAATGCTTCTCATTGTCATACTCTGTTGTGATGTTGTTGTTAGTGTTTGAATTAAATTGATGTTCTTTTTTTTCCCATAACAAGTCTGTCTTTTGCCGGTGACCATAATGGGTGAGTTATCCCTCCATATCCTTATCTTGGTTCTCAGGTCTTTTGCTTTATTCCTCCATCCTATACCTGAGGGGAAAAGGGTGAGCAAGCAGGTGCATGGTGGTCAGTTTCCCTCTGCTTGCTCAAACCATGGCAAATATTGTGGACTGTTTTTGTGAATCAAAAATTCTGGGACTGTAAGTTTCTGATGTGTAAGCATTTATGTCTTTATGCATGGGAAAAAAAATGAAAAATGTGATTTTGTTTCAATAAGTATGCATTTTTGTTATGTACATATACACAGGCAGTCCAATGTATGCAAAGACTGCAAGGTTAATTCAGGGGTGAAACTTGGTCCAGTCTGTGCAACACTGGCATAGATTCATAGAGGTATTTTTTCATGTCCATTGTTTTGTGCTACCTGTAAGACCAACAGCCAAGTGGATCTATGTAATCATAGACTTTCCATCACTCTTTTCTCTATGCACCTCTCTCTGTCCTTCCCTTTGTCTCTCTCTGTGGAACTAGCTTTGACTTGGGCAGACTTTGCTCTTTTGACTTGGATTCTGCCATCCTTCGCCTAACTCAATCACTTCCCAGGTCAATCTGTCTATTACTCAGTAAAAGAGCAGAGATTTGACAGCTAGCAGAAGAGCAAAGTGGTGCTCTGGAAACACGCAGTAACTGTTGGCATTAAGTTCCACTTACTCTTGCATTATGCAGTTAAAAATGTGTAAAAACTGTTTCCAGTGAATTAGTAATAAAACTTGGTGAAGTTGAGCTTTCCCAGTGCTAAATGGAAGACGCATTGCTGCAGAGCACTATCTTCAGAGAGTTTACTAGTGGAGTGTGTCCATTTCATAACATTAGTTATGTATTTGTCTCAGTTATATGCTTGTTTCATTTAAAGTAAAGACATCAGAAGCTAATCGTTATTTCTTTCCCAAGCATGCTTTTGAAAAATGGTACTTTTAAAATTGCTAATATATTCATCATAAAAATGAAAAATTCTTTGAAAATCTATTTGCAATACAGTGTTCTTCTGATTAATAACCCTTGGAAATCCGTACTCATTATACCATAAACATGACCTTTTTAAAAACATCAGAAAAATCCAACTGCAGAATATGCCAGGTCAAGATTTTAAATGTTAAAAAGTGTAAAACTTTAAAATTAACGTGCTTTTTATAATACTTGTCTGATGCTTGTATTTTCGCCTTATTTTATGTGTTTATTTATGGTGGGGGGCTTTTTGAGTCTTTGTGATTAGGAGACTGATCCCAAGGGAGGACACTTTGGAATAAATCTTAATGCCCTTCAGCAACTTCTTCCCTGTCATCCAATACTTAGGTCCATTTAGTTTGTGACAGCATTTTTGCTGGGTCTGTAGTTCATTAGATCTGGTACTATCTAGTAGCCCTCCTGTAGAGGCTACTAACCATATACTCTGAACTGCTGGTTAGGAGCCCTCCATGATGCACTACTTGGTAATGGTGCGGTCAGTCTAGCACTGTCAGAAAATTTCTCTATCTGCTGGAAGCTGTACCTGTACTGTA
Source organism: Athene noctua (assembly GCF_965140245.1). Taxonomy (NCBI): domain Eukaryota; kingdom Metazoa; phylum Chordata; class Aves; order Strigiformes; family Strigidae; genus Athene; species Athene noctua. The sequence continues at coordinate 144,233,479 of NC_134038.1, read as the reverse complement.
CCTGCAGTTTTGGGGAAATAAACATCTGTAACATTGTGCCCTTCCTCTAATGCCGTCAGATTGCAGTGCTCCTCTGAAAACACCCACGCTTCTCACACACCTCAAGAGGCACCTTAGCTTGAGTCTGAATCCTTCTACTGCAGGTTGGAGATCATGATGTGGGTAGCTGCTTTATGTGGGAATAGCTAGCCAAGATTGAAGACCTTATGGTCATGAGAAGAAAAGGAAAACTGTTTTTCCTTTGATATCTGGACAAACTTTTCTGGCCTGGCATTACTGCTTGGTGGTAGAAATGTCTATATATGTTTCTAGATTACTCTAGGCAAGGCAAGGTTTTCACTTCCTTCGATTCACTTTCTTATTAAAGAAAGTAGAAAGTTGTATAAAATATGAGCAGTAGGGGAAAGAACTGCAGAATAGAGCTGGGAATATATAGTTTGCCAAAAGTAAAGAGAATTATTAGTGCAGATGTGGACTCATCAGTCCACTCATCTTCCCTCTAGCATTTATGACTGGGAAGGGAGAACAGGTTTTAGCATTTTCTTTCCTATCATGAGATCACTCAAGTCTAAGTGAAAGTGCATTCAGGTCATTACTAGACTAAAACCAGGAAAGGATGTTGCAGTGCTCAGAGCACTAAATTTAGGGACCCAGGGCTCAGTTCCTTGACCTGCCACAGATTCCTTTATGAGCTGTGAGCAGGTGACTTATGCTGTCCGTCCTAGGTTTCTGGGTGAAAAATGGGGATGATCTCTTGCCATGTAGAACTGTCCTGATAATTAATACCAGAATTGCATGGAGAAAAATAAAAATGCTGGGTGTGTAACGTTTGATTTTGTTTTGCAAGGCAAACAGAAATGAAAAGCTCCTCCATTCTCAAGAGGGAGGAAAGCTAATGTTCATGGGCATTTTGCTTGTTTGTTTTCTCCCAATCCGTGATGCTGGCAGTCTTGGGATTTCTGATTTTCTGGTAACTGGCATGGTTGATACTTGGTATGGGCAGCTGGTAACAAGCAAGATGGCCAAACTAGACAATTTCTTCTTGTTTCCTCTAGAAACAACCAGAACTTTATAGAAAGTGGAACATTCATTTTGGATCATTTAATTTTCAGTGATCCAAAAGCTTCCAATAGGGAAAAAAAAAGTCATCCAAATTTGTCTGACCAACTGGAATAAAACCTCAAAGGATTCTGAAGAGCTCAATTAGGTAGGTCATGTTGCTAAAATAAACGGCTTAGTTGCTGTCCTTGTGCAATTTATAATCCATAGAAGATGTTGCCCATAGTGAGTTAGTGGAATTCATGCTAGACAGTGTTAAGTACTGAAGTTCATATCATGGTTTTTCAGTAGATTTTATTTAATTAAAAAAAATTAAATTAATTGGTAAAGTGTTTGCCATGGGCCATAGCAGATTCTAGATATGGGGGAAAAAGGGTGATGCTTTGTGAGGTTCATGGAGGCTCTGATATTAGTGTCCTTGTGACCTAAGGCGGGTAGAGTCTGCACCGTGCTGTGCACTATTGATCCTATTCAGGCAGGCTGGAGTGTCTGAATTATCTGTAACTTGGGCCCGCCTGTATGGTAACACAGGTGGATAATGGCAGAGGAACAGGAGGGAAGAAGGTAACAAAAAGGCAGCAGGAACCTAAGTAAGGACAATAATGAAAGGAGATAACAGATAAGAGTATTCATGCAAAGATTTCTCTGCATTTTTCTAGTCCAGCATCATAATAGTAGTTTCACAGTATTCTACACAACGAAAAGAGAAATCTACTCCTTTAGGTGTACAGAGGGGTATCAGGATATATGTTTAATTATTTTTCAAAATGCTAGTAAGTGTGAAAGAAAAGACTTTAAAAAAAAAAAAAAAGCAGTATGATGCATAGCTTCAGGCTTCTAAAACTATAATCATAATAAAAAGAATTCTTTTTCTGAACTAGCTCACTTTGCAGGAATCACAGAATAAATATTGTCTCTAGACAAAATAATACTTAGTATAGCAGCAAATGACCAGAGCTGATTCAAACTTTCCAGGTGAATAGTGTATGTGCTGAAAAATGCACTTTATAAATAAATAGTGGGTACTGATTTGTGCCAAACTGGAAGAGGTTTACTTTTTTTTTTTTTTTTTTAAAAAAAAAAAAAGGGAAGGAGGGAAAGAGATTAGAAAATATTTGAAAATGTTTTTATAATGAGTAGTTTTGAATTGATTGGCTTTGGATGTTTTAAATTTGCCAATATTTACATAAGAAAAATGGTTAGGTATCCAAGTACAAGCTATAGAATTTCATTTTGGGTGAAAGAAATGTTTCAGCTGACACAATGATTTTATTTTTTTTTCCCTCTAATTGTCTTTTTTTTTTTTTCTTTTTTTTTTTGGTTTACCCAGTGAACTGAAAAATCAATTACTCTCAGATCGCCACAGCTGAGACAGTGTTGCATTCATCCTCGTCAAAGTGACTAGCCACTGTTAACATTATTAACAGCAAAACCTATGAAAGGAAAGCTTGTATTGCCACAGAGTGTACTTGATCCTCAAGCTGTCTCAGGAGAGTCAGCAGGATCGAGGCTGGTGAGGTTGGAGCCCCATTTTAACAGTGGTTCTTCTCTAGTGGATGTCAGATATTTAGTACAGTTGGGTTTTTCTCTTCTTTTCTGTATCTAAAGGGAGTTTATATGAAAAAAATATTGTGTTTAAATGTGGATATCCTAATTTTTAAAATATTCTTGAGATCATTATATAATGAAAGCATGAAAGCACTCTCCAAAAAAATTCTGTGAACAGTGCAGGGGCCAAAAGCACTTTGCTTTAATGTCCTTATTTCCCCTTCTAAAAAAATCCCACAAAAAATACACACACACACCCCCCAAACAACAACAGCAAAAAATCCTTACAAGGAACTGAGTTCTAACTCTGTAAATAGTCAGAAAACTGATTTTCTGAGCAGTAAATTCTCAACAGGCATCATGTTATTTGTTCACACATCCTTTCAGCCTGTGTGGAATAATATGTAGCCTATTAATATTAAATATTTAAAATTAAAAGTGTATCCATTTATGCATATAAAAGGTACAGGTTACATGTTAGCTAACTTTCTGTATGCTGAGGTCGTATTTCAATCCCTTGAGTAGTATAACAACCACTAGTAAGTAGTCTGGTGATTAGGTGAAGCCTATTTTGCCATGTCAGGTTAGATCACTGGTACTACTTATTATGGAACTGAAGTTACCTTTAAAGCGACAATCCAGCAGTTTTTAAGAAAACTGTCTGTTGCAAAAATGAAGGCTATCATACAGTGGTAAAAGGGAGCATCCCAGTGATTATAGGTCATGACAGATTACGTTAAGTTAATTCCTAAAAGACAGATCTACAATTCATGTTGCATTTTCTCTGTTATATCCCAGTGAAGATTATTCTTTTCTCTTTGGATGTTTTTAAACTTCTCATTTTATCAGATTCTCTGAAGACCTAAATGTGATATCTAATATTTTAGATAAAGTTCTTTATTCATTATGGCTACCCTATTGTTTTTAACTGCCTGTGTCTTTATTATCTTTTTGAAGACAATTCTTTCAAATATACCATTTTTTTTTGGCCCACTGGCAAACAAGATTCATAATGAATTAAAAATTTTAGCTGATATTGAGTTACCCAAATGCAAGTTTCTTAGCATTTATAAGATAGAACATGAGCTCCCCACATATCCCTTCTCTTTTATACTTCAAAATAGCCTGAATTAGTTTTCTTGAAAATTTTCTAGGAAAAAGAAAATTCCTTTTTTTGGCTCAGGCTCTCTAGGATATACTGTAATGCTTAGTGGGTGTGAACTGTCAGATATTAGGATCCTATATAAATAATATTAATTATATTTTTTTTAAGTTACCTAGAAGTTAACTTTTAAGTGGGAAACTAGTGGTGCATTCCCAGCTACTCTACTGAGCCACACCAGCTGAAATGTTCTCTGAGCTTCTGCCAAGGCAGAATGTGTGTATTGTTTTGACCTCAAACAAGCTATCATTGGAAATATTGGGAGAGGTGTGAGATGGAGTGGAAAACTTGGGAGTATCCACATCTTGTAGAAACCAAATTATGATCCTGAAAACAAACTTGAGGAAGGAAGAGAAACTGAACGTTAGTTTAGGGTGTCCGATGTACTGAAAATGTCTGTACACATGGGCAGAAGGAAAGACTTTTAAAGTAATGAAGGACTGAAAAAGGAATTCTGCAGAGATTTATTTTTTCACTCGCTATTTATGATGGTAATAGTGATGGAAGAACTGCAAAAGATTTAGATTAATGGGGTATTAGTTCAGAGTTCCTGCCCAGTTTATATAACTCCAAGTTCCAAATGCATTGCTAAAAATTATCTACATTGTTTGTATCTGCAAAATTTGAGCTGGATATTTCCTTAGGAGAAGCTACTTGATAATAGATTTGGTGATTTCTGGAAACTAAATCTGAAGTTGAGTTTAAAGGACAGGGAATGAGAGTATGCATAAGGAAAGGCTATGCAGGGGAAGATGTACCATATCTTTCTCTATAGCCAAATCACATCATATAGCAATATGTGGTTGTCAAATTGTTGAGCTGTTTGTTAGGGGACCTGAGGGACAGGGATCTTGACCTCCTCCACAAACATTAAGGAAACTTGTTATTTATTATCCTGTATATCAAAAGCACCCTGCTTTATCATGTCTATTTCCTTTTTTTTTTTTTTTTTTTTCCCCCTTTGTGCATATTCAATCTGTGTGCTTCTCTCAATCCGTTTTAGGCACACTACTTACAGCCATTTATATTCTTTACCTAGCACTGATCTGAGGGATATTTCAGGTAAAATGGGCACAAAAATTTGCATGGGAAACTTTCTTATCAGAAAATGCTATTTCATTGGAAGGAAAAATTTCCTAAAATTTTGTAAAGAATTGTGACAAAATGTATTTATGATAAGGTGAAGACTTCAGCATTTTTAAAGAAATATGGTTTCTTCTTTTAGGAATGACTTCTCATCTTAAAAGCTGGTTTTAATTCCACAGTGAAATACGGTCTCTAAAGTCAAAACTAGGGGAAAAAAAAACAAAGTGGAGTGTGGCAAACAGGGCATGGCACGTCAGAAGGTTGTGGCACCTCAGTTTGTGCAGGCAGGGCGAGCTGATGGGGCACAGTCCATCTCCTGGGTCTAGAACTTATCTGAGCTAGTGTCATCTTATCATCCTCCATGAGGAGACTGAGCTATGGTCTCCACTCCCGTCAAAACCACCACCAGAAAGAACGTGGTGACCCAGACAGAGCTGCAAGGCAAACATGCAGTGGTCCAGGTCCCGGGCTGCAGGGAGTGCCTGAGCCTGTCAGTCCTGCCGGAGGGCAGCAGTAACAACACCTGTCTGCGCTGCGATCAGCTGGGTGACCTGCTCAGCCTGATGGTAGAACTCAAAGAAGAGGTTGAAAGATTAAGAAGTATTAGGGAGTGTGAAAGGATAATTGATTGGTGGAGTAACACCCTAGCACCCCTGAAGCAACAGGAGCAAATGGAGGCTCCAAACGAGGCAGGCCATCCCTCATCCTCTTGCTACCAGGCAGAAGGAAGGGTGCTAAGAGATGGGGGAGGCTGGAAATAGGTCCCTGCTCAGGGAGGCAGGAAAATCCATTCTGAGGGGTGTTGAAGGACCAATATGCAGACCAGACCCACTTCATAGTGAAGTCTGCTGCCTCCCTGGGGCCCGGGTCAAGGACTTCATGGCAAAACTTCCCACTCTAGTGAGAGTCTAGTGAGACCCAAGGGCTACTACCCTCTCTTGGTTTTTCAGGTAGGTAGTGATGATATTAACCAGAAGAAGTCCTAAAGCAATGAAGAGAGATTTCAGGGCCTTGGGGAAACTGATTAAGGAGTCGGGGGCACAAATTATATTCTCCTCCATCCCTTCAGTTGTGGGGATAGATGAAGAAGATTACAGGATAATTCAACAGATGAACCTGTGGCTCCAAGACTGGTGCTACCGTCAGGGCTTCGGATTTTTCAATCATGGGTTGGTATACAGGGCACCAGACCTTTTGGCATTAGATGAGATGCACCTGTCCAGAGGGGGAAGAGGATCTTGGGGCAGGAGTTAGCTGGGCTCATTGACAGAGCTTTAAACTAGATTTGAAGGGGGAAGGGGGCAAAACACCATGACTGAAGTGCATGTATACCAATGCACACAGCATGGGTAACAAACAGGAGGAACTTGAAGCCATGATGAAACAAGAAAATTATGATGTTGTGGCTATTACAGAAACATGGTGGGATGTCTCCCATGACTGGAGTGTGCCAATTGATGGCTACAAGCTCTTTAGGAGGGACAGACAAGGATGGAGAGGTGGTGGGGTGGTGCTGTATGTTAGAGACTGTTAAAATTACTTTGAGTACAAGTGTAGTGAAGACAGGGTGGAGTGTCTTTGCGTTAGAATCAGTGGGAAGGCCAACAGTGCAGATGTTGCAGTAGGAGTCTACTATAGGCCACCCAACCAGGACAGAGAAATGGATGAAATATTCTATAGACATTTAGGTAAAATCTCCCGATCACTTGCCATTATTCCTGTGGGAGACTTTAACTTCCCAGACATCTGCTGGAAATACAACACAGCAGAGCGGGACCAGTCCCAGAGATTCCTGGAATGTGTGGCAGATAACTTCCTGATGCAGCTGGTGAGTGAACCAACCAGAGAAGGTGCCCTGCTGGATCTCCTCTTTGTGAACAGAGAAGGACTGGTGGATGATGTGGTAGTTGGAGGCCGACTAGGGCACAGTGATCATGAAATAATAGAGTTCTCTATTCTTGGAGAGGGAGCAGCAGAGCTGACATCCTGGACTTCCAAAGGGCTGACTTTGTCTTGTTTGGGCACCTGCTTGACAGAATCCCTTGGGAGACGGTCCTGGAGGGTATAGGGGTCCAGGAAGTCTGGGCACTCTTTAAGTAGAAAGTCTTAATGGCTCAGGAGCAGGCAGTACCCAGGTGCTGTAAGAGAAGCTGGCGACAGAGAAGACTACCCTGGCTGAACAGGGAGCTTTGGCTGCAAGTCAGGGAGAAAAGGAGAGTTTACAGCCTTTGAAGAAGGGGCTAGTGACTTACAATGATTACAAAGATGCTGTGAGGCTATGCAGGGCAGAAATCAGGAGGGCTAAAGACCAGCTAGAAATTAATCTGGCTTCAACAATCAAGGATAGCAAGAAATGTTCCTATAAGTATAGGAGCAGCAAAAGAAAGACTAGAGAGAGCCTCCATCCCCTGTTGGACACAGGAGGAGACACGGTAACAAGTGATGAGGAAAAGGCTGAGGTTCTTAATGCTGCCTTTGCCTCAGTCTTTAATAGCAAGACCAGTTATACTGAGGGAATCCAGCCTCCTCAGCCAGAAGCCAGAGACTGGGAGACCGAACCCCCTGCAATCCAGGAGGAGACAGTCAGTGACCCGCTGCATCACATAGACACACACAAGTCTATGGGACCAGATGGGATACACCCGAGGATGCTGAAGGAGCTGGCTGGGGTGCTCGCCAAGCCACTTTCTATCATTTACAAGCAGTCCTGGCTAACCGTGGAGGTCCCAACTGATTGGAAATTGGCCAATGTGACGCCCATCTATAAGAAGGGTTAGCAGGATGATCCGAGAAATTACAGGCCTGTCAGCTTGACTTCAGTGCTCAGGAAGCTGATGGAACAGCTCGTCCTGAGTACCATCATAAAACACATGTGGGACAACCAGATGCTCAGGCCCAGTCAGCATGGGTTTATGAAAGGCAGGTCCTGCCTGACAAACCTGATCTCCTTCTACGACAGGGCAACCCACTTTTTGGATGAGGGAAACACTGTGGATGTTGTTTACCTTGACTTCAGTAAGGCCTTTGACACCGTTTCCTACAGCATTCTCTTGGTGAAACTGGCTTCTCGTGGCTTGGATGGGCACACGCTTTGCTGGTAAAAAACTGGCTGGATGGCCGGGCCCAAAGAGTTGTGGTGAACGGAGTTAAATCCAGTTAGTCCAGTTGGCAGCCGGTCACGAGTGGTGCCCTCCAGGGCTCAGTTTTGGGGCCACTCCTGTTTAATATCTTTTTTGATGATCTAGATGAGGGGATCGAGTGCACCCTCAGTCAGTTTACAGATGACACCATGTTGGTGGGAGTGTTGGTCTGCTCGAGGGTAGGGAGGCTCTGCAGAGAGACCTGGACAGGTTGGAGCCATGGGCTGAGCCCAACTGGAGGAGTTTCAATAAGGCCAAATGCCGGGGGCTGCCCTTGGGCCACAACAACCCCCAGCAGCGCTACAGGCTTGGGGAGGAGTGGATGGAGAACTGCCAGTCAGAGAGGGACCTGGGGGGGGTGATTGACAGCCAGCTGAACATGAGCCAGCAGTGTGCCCAGGTGGCCAAGAAGGCCAATGGCATCCTGGCTTGTGTCAGAAACAGCATGGCCAGCAGGGACAGGGAAGGGATCTTACCCCTGTACTCGGCACTGGTGAGGCCACCCCTCGATTCCTGTGTTCAGTTTTGGGCCCCTCACTACAAAAAGGACATTGAATGACTTGAGCGTGTCCAGAGAAGGGCAGTGAAGCTGGTGCAGGGTCTGGAGCACAGGTCGTATGGGGAGCGGCTGAGGGAACTGGGGGTGTTGTCTGTAGAAGAGGAGGCTGAGGGGAGTCCTCTACAGCTACCCTGAAAACAGAGATACAGCTCTACAGCTACCTGAAAGGAGGTTGCAGAGAGCTGGGGATGAGTCTCTTGAACCAAGTAACAAGCGATAGGACAAGAGGTAATGGCCTCAAGTTGCACCAGAGAAGGTTTAGACTGGATATCAGGAAGCATTTCTTTCCGGAAGGGGTTGTTAGGGGTTGGAATGGGCTGCCCAGGGAGGTGGTGGAGTCCCCATCTCTGGAGGTGTTTAAGAGTCGGGTCGACACAGCACTGAGGGATATCGTGTAGTTGGGAACTGTCAGTGTGAGGTTAATGGTTGGACTGGATGATCTTCAAGGTCTTTTCCAACCTAGACGATTCTGTGATTCTGTAATATTTACTCAGGTTCCAACTCAAATAAAATGTGACAATTCCTGGTGGAATGGACACTTTGCAGCTGAACCTGCAGGAATCATCTCTTCATCTGAATGTTTCTTTTGTTTTCCCTTGCTTCTGGGCACAGGCCAGAAAGGTAGCAATAAAGCTCATGTCACCAGAGGTTTTTGAAGAACTGTTTGATTGGGTTATGCCACAAAGAGTATGAACCTCATGTTGCATACGTGGCTTTTTACCACCTAGGCTGTCTGTGCTCAGAGCATAAGGCTGTATTGCCAAATGGATTACCTAGTGGTAGGCCAAAATGTCTAGTCCCAGCTGGAGACACAAAAGTACATCCAGGTTTAAAAATGTACACCTTGATTGCTACTGGTGGAGTTCTCAAAAACTGTCTCAGTGCGATAGAGGAAGGGGCAAAGATTTGTGGCAAGCTTTCCTTCAAACATGTTTGCTCATGCTTACCTTGGATGTATTGCCACTGCTTCTGGCCAAGAGATTATCTTGCCTATGTTTCAAATTGCCTGAAAATTGAAGAAATGAATGATTACTTCAATCTTGATTAAAATGCTAGCTAATTAAGCTTCCAGGTTTTATTTTTCCTGTGCTTCCTATTACAATAAAAATTAAGATAAAAACATTGACATGAATTTCCCAAATGTCTAGAGTATTAATCTCCCATTTAGTACCTGAATGGGCTGGAAAGTCTCTTCCTCTTTAGAAAGACATTAGACTATAACATCACAAACTTGTAACGCTGGAATTAGTAAATACATTAGTATCCTCCTATTTTAAGAAATTGTAGCATGCTACTCATGAAATGTAACTTTAGACCTGTACTGCCCTACATTTTGGGGGGACTATTATGTCTCTGAAGTCAGGCCATGCATGCACCTGTTTTTTGGCAAAAAATGTCTATATGAACTTCAGGTAATAATACAGAGCATCCAGCACAGGATGTGGACAAAGCCTGTCTAGTGGCTTGAGATGTTATCCTAGCTTTACTGGTCAAAGTGGAACTGCAAACCTTGCTGGTAGGAAGTCTGTGGAAGGGCTGACATTGAGCCTTTGTTTTGTGTTGATCAGCAGTGTTGCATCTGCACAGGGAAAGCTATGGAGGTCTTTCTGTGGAATCTTATCATACAGAACAATAAATCAGTCATAAACAAACTTTATGTCTCCTTTTTAGTTGTCCAGTGTTCAGTAACACTGCAGTAATACTGGACAACTAAAAAGGACCTATGTATTGCTGTAATAATTTTCTAAATGTGCTGTTATCACAAATAGCACCACTTATTTACAAAATAAGGTCTGCTTTATGAGTTTTAGTGCATCTCCCTTTCTTTGCCTTCAGTTTAGCTTTCTTGGTTCTCATGTTTTCCTTCTGTCACCATTTCTGCCCTTGATATTGCCTTCTTCACAATAACTTATTTACAGGTGCTCTTCAAGAATTCTTCCCAGTGGGCTTCTACCCCTCTCCATCCCTTTGCTAGTGGATTAGGTGGGAAATAGTTAACATTGACATTCCCAAATGTTTATCCAAAGGTTTTTCATTAAAGCTGAGTCACAAAAATGGTTGCCATTGCTTCAGGTTTTCTGTTGCTGATTCTAGACTACAGTTCTGCACATGTAAAATGGAAATAGAAGGTAATTTTTGCAGCCATAAACATTAGCAAATTTCTTTCAAGCAAAAGCTCAAATTTCATGATACCTATCACATGCTCCATCATTAAGAGACATGTCTGACACTATTGCAAAAACAGAGAGCAGCTGTGCTCCTGAACATACTCATTTTCTGTGCCACTGTAGCCAGGACTGTGGTAGATTTTAAACTCTGTTCCAGAGCCTCTGAGTCCTAGCCAAGGTCCTACAGAGCTGGCTGAATTTTTCCTTTTAAAGCATGTTCTTGTCCCCGGATGACTTTGTGCATCACTGTCTGGCAGTAACAGGTGGGTGGGTGCCTAGTCATGCCACAGGAAAGGATCACAGGATAGAAATATTTCATCCTTCGTGGCATGGTATCCTAGAAGAGTGTGGGAGAGCAATGTTTTCCTTTAGGTAATCCCATCCTGCGAGGCTCTCCTCCATAGCACTGAGATAATAAACTCGACTAGCTGGTCCCCAAGCACAGGTGATATTTCTCAGTCCAGTTTGTATTTGCATGTGTGAGTTGTAGGATGTTTCGTCAGCTTCAAATTATTTGCTATTGTCAGGCAGATGCTCACCTTGGCACTCTGTATGATTCTGTACAATCTCAGGTGCAACCTGGAGACTTCTTAGTAAGGTTTTTTATTACTAAGAGTGACTTTTTCCTTTCCCAGTCTGTAAAAGCTTTACATGAGAAAAATTAAGTCATTCCAGCATCTAAAAAAAATGTTTTTATGGTTTTTCCTATTCAGAGGGAGTAAGATTAGCCCATTCAACACTACCTTATCATCATTCTGACCTGTTAAATTTATTTTTACACTGTTTTTGTAATAATTCCATGGGAATGTAGCAATTGCCAAACCAATGGCAATCATAAAATACTTGATGTTTCTATGCTGGTGAGCTATGAAAAGCAGAGCTGCTTGCCCTTTGCTTTTCTGTGTTCCATATCCTTAGCTGCTGTATTCAAAGGGTGATTTAGTACACTCTTACACTGAGGTAAATGTAGGAATTACTCCAAAAATGGCAGTAACTCTAGGGCAAAAACTAGCGTGAGATCAGAGTGAACCCTAATTCAATCCCTTTGGTTTACTAGCAAGTAATGTTTTTCTTTCAACTATTCTTAGTGAAATTCTTCACAGAGATGCTGAAAGTTGGCAAAAAAATACTGTTTTTGAAAATTTGGCTCCATCTGATTTTATACCTAGAAGCAGAACTGTGAATGATCTACTACAACTAGTTAATTAAGTCCTGTGTTGTTGGTCCTCAATTAGGCGCATTAAATTACAAACCTTGTTAGCAGATTTGCTGGCCAAATATGGAGAGATTCCATATATCATTTTGACTACTTTATATTTGGGCTCTTAAAGAATGTATGCAGCTTGTCTAATGAAGTGTCTGTATGTACGAGAGGAAGAGAAGAAACAGATTTCGGATCTCTCCCTCTGTTGGTCTGTCTCCGTTCAATGAGTGGGGTAAAACTCCCCTTAACGTTTTTTTAAAATGTTTCCTGGACTCTTACCAGCAGGTTTTTACAGTCTGTTGCCTGCCTCTCAGATTAGAAGAACACTGGCATATTTTAACAGTTTCCTAGGATCCAAATAGTCTTTAATTAACAGGGAATTGATGTTTTGGAGTGCAACCAAAACATGGAAGACATTGGAAGCAGAGAACAGGCTTGGATCCTTCCAGCTTTTATCTGGCTGTGGCAAGGGACAAACAAATAAGTAAAATAGGGTCCACTGCAAACAGGTAGCACCTTATTGATATGCAAGGGGATTTCTTTCTTCATTTGCATTGTGTTCCCACATGGTGGTGGTTGGTGGCGTTAGCCAGGAAGAGCTTTCTGCTGCACCCTGTCTGAATCAGCTCCACCCCTTGCAAGAGCAGAAAGTGTTCGTCAGTAATTTCCCATTAACAGAATTTTGGTGGCTGCTGAAATTGGTCTTAGTCTAGTTTGTATTGATCAACTCTTGAGGAAGCAAGGTATGTTGTGTTTGTGAGGTTTATGTTGACTCTGAAGCTGTAAACTCCATGAGTGAGCATTTAATTAAAAAAATCAAAAGTCTGCAAACGACATAACTTTTGCTGAGCCGAACATCTAGTTTTTTTTCTGGAGCAGTGTGCCTGTGGAGGGGTGGGCCACAGGGTTGGGATGAAACACTGAAATTATGGCAGAATGAGACTAGCTGAAGTTTTAAACCTAAATCAGACATACGCTGAAATATTGTTCCGGATAATCCAGGGAGATTAATGGTTTATTAGCTAATTTTAAATAATGATAGATTGATATCAAGCAATTACTAGCAAAGAAATATAACCAACACTCACTGAGTCAGCTGTACTCTTTTTTAGTAATGCAGTAATTTGTGGACAAATAAAAATGTATTTATTATTATTATTGAATCCAATATTGGCTTTTTATTGTTGCTTTTTTGTGTTGGCTTTTTTTTTTTTTCTTCCTAGTCACAGTACTTGCTGAATGCCTTCTTTTTATACCTAGGTGGTACATGCCAGAGCCCTGCTCTTCCAGCCCTAGTGCGTCCTCCTGCTCCACCTTTGCAGCCGTCGCTGGATATTAAACCATTTCTTCCGTTTCCTCTGGACACTGCCGCAGCAGTCAATCTCTTCCCTAACTTCAATGCAGTAAGTACACTCCTAACAGTTACTGTCCACCTCAGTGAGCCACAGTTTCCATGGAAGACTCAAGAGGGCACAAAGTAGAATTTTATGTACTCAATTAAACCTGGAATATCCTCTCCCTTTCTGAGGGCCAAATAGCTCTTTCAGACACACTGGTATGCCATAAATTAAAGCCTAGCTGAGCATTAGCCAGAAGTAATGTAGAAGGAAAAAATTATATGATCCCAAGTGACATGCAATAAAGTTGCAGGCCATATTCAGTCTCAGGGCTTGTGAGTTTCCCACTAATTTGACGTGCAAAGTTTCACTATCTTACAGTTTGTTGCAACTCTCAGAAAGTCTCAGAACGATAGCATTCTACACACCATCTCCAACAGACTTCCTGAGAAATACTTAAAATTTATGAATTGGAGGGGCTACAAAAGATAAAACTGTCAGGAAATTAAAGTAAGAGTAAGAACAGCTTTAGCTGGTATATGAGCTATTCACTGACAAACAATCCAGTGTATTTTTTTCAGGTTAGGGTATTTTATTTCTCACACTTTAGGTTAAAACAAGGTTAGATTTATCTTTTTTTTTTTTTTTTTTGGTACTTATATTATCTGTGACTATAGAAATCTTATTCCTTCTGAGATATTTTCATTGTTTTACTGACATATATCATGAATGTTTCAATTTTTCTGTTTCTCGCTGAGATATTTAATGCTCTAAAAGAAAAAAAAAAGTCTAAATTCGTTTTATGTTAATTTTGAGTTTATAGAATTATGTCACTTTTTAATTTGGATGTGCTCTGGGAAGTTCTCTTCCTTATTTACATATACTAGATATTGGAAAAAAAAAAAAAAGAATGTGTGTACTTACCTTTGTGACACACAGAGGGGTGAATAGTGCCATGCCAAAACAATTAGATACAAAAATCTTAATTACAGTAATTAAGAGTAGTAGAAGAACATGCCCATTCTAGAAGCAATTTGTAGTAATCAATATCAAATTTCTATAATAAAGTGTTCATTTATTTACCTTTTATAGATGTTCATTTTGCTTTAAAACAATTAAAATGAATTAATTGTCAATGATATTTATTTATGCAGTCTTAAATTTAAGCAATTCACAGTATTGATAGAGATCAGGGAAGCTATAAGCTGCAAGTCTTAAAATGCTCAGAAACAATATGTCAAAGAATTATCATTATTAAGACACTTTTTCAAATTTTAAAATATATATAGATATGCAGCAATATTTTAAAAGGGCTGGTGTTAACCAAGTTGCTGATAGCTTGAAATGGATAAACAATTAGACTTGTTTGGTATGCTTCAGCTTTTTTTTCTTACCAGTTTTGCTTTGTGATCATTATATTTAATACAGTCGGCCAGCTGAATTTTTAGAAATTATCTGTTAGACTTTCTGTTTTTCCAGGATTTTCCATAGTTCAGAGTCTTCAAATCGTTTTGCTAATTGTTTAACTCCATTTAATTCAAATACAATTTTAATGATGAATTTTACGAAATAATTGTTAATCTTGTGTTGTTCCATAGATTTGCAGTTTCTTTTTACAAAGACTTATTTTTATACTCTAATTATCTTGAGGGAGAGGTGGAGGCAGATGTACTTATATTAATTTGGAAGAAAGGAAAAATAGACTCCTATCAAAACCCTGTGATTCCCAAACATCATCTTAGTAGTATATTGTTTGATACAAGCACTGTAGTTGGACTTTACAGACTCCTCATCTTTTCAGTTTTTCAGTAAACTGAGCCTAGGTTTCAAGAGTGAGACTAGCAGCCCTTTTTAACACCACTCTGAAGTTTGTTCCCGTGCGAAGTACTGCTTCCTGTGATGTGTGGCCATCTGCCAAATCTACGGTTGCTGAATATGTCAGTCCTGAGTATTAGGATGCTGTTATCAGAGCTGCTGTCACCTGCCTTGCTGCTCCATCATCTTTGCCTTGCAACATGACCTTTGCCTTTTCATCATGTGTGCTGACATGTAGCATCATCCTCATGTTCCCATTTTCATTCTGAACAGTATGTTATTGAATGCTGTTATGTGTAGTCGATATGCCAGAGTTAGTTAATGGCATCCTCCAAACGTGTAGGCTAGCTGAGAAGTTCTGCATATTTTCAGAAATTCATTACAAGTTGACAAATCTTTTGGGGACACACCAGCTGCTGCTGAGCATTATCAAGCCTAAGGAGAAGGTAACCCACAGGTCATATTAGACTTTAAATGGGATGTCTGACAAGGGCTTTAAGTATGTGAAAACAAGTATTTGACCAATAAATGTTCTTTGTAAATATGCATGTTCATGAATGATTTGAGCTGTTGATAATGCTTTATAGTCATTGACTTCATTCACAATCCTACACAGTGTCAGCAGAGAAGCATTTACGTTCTTTGCTAAACCAAGATCAAGCAGGTGGTCAGTAAAAGACCCAGAACTCTGAACACCTGAACTGGATATTCTTCTCTTGCTGTTGATAAATTAGCTTTACCCTTGATTGTGACATCAATGTCATAGATTGTCTTAGGAAATGGATTTCTAAAGATCTTGACCCTCACACAATTCCACAGAAGCTAATGAGTTTGGCAGCATGTCTGTGCTGATTCCCAAGAGGCTAGAATGAATTCCAGAGTTTTGGCCATTTACTGGATACTTTTCAACAGCCTTCACTTGAGAAGAGGATGATCAAGGAGAAAATTGAGTAAAAATTCAGTCATGTTCAGGGAAAAGAAGTGATCTCTGGTTATGGTAATACCAACTCAGGAGTTTGGTTGTGATAGGCATAGGCATCTCAGCTAATCAGATTAGTTTCTCTAATCTGAGATCTCTGAGCTGAGATCTCCAGATAATGGAGAAAAGTAAGTGGAGAAAAATACAGAGAAGTAGGTTGCAGTGTGCAAACATCCTCTATGTCTGTTTTGGCATGAGGTGAAGAAAACCCTAGAAGTTCCTATTAATCTCTGCTGACTATAATGAGAGTCTGGCTCAGCTGCATCTACATTTGGTTAGATGAGTCCCACATTATGGGACAGGTCATAAGCTATTCACAGCTGATATATTAAATTCCACTCAAAAATCAGATGACAGAAGTGCTGACATTGTATTTTATGTTTACAGAGGAATGGTCCCATTTATCAAGCAGTTATGCTTCTAATTTTATCTAAAGACAGTCTTAAGGAAATTTGAGGATTCAGATGAACTGGATAGAAATATTAGGAGAGGTGAAAGTTAATTTACCAATGGATAATCTCAGGCACATACATAAGAACTAACAAAACCAAATACTGATCTTAAATACCACAAATAATAATAGTAAGGTCTTGTGTTTTATACCTTTTTTCACTCTATTTCAATTTACTGCAAGCATAAAATTACCGTCATTGTTCCTGAAGATTTTGGTCTAAAGCTAGCCCAGCTTTTGATGTCCACCTCTGAGGAAAACACTGCTTTCTATGAAGGCAAAAGCTTTCATGGGAGCAGAGAATAGAAGAGATAACACGAGGTGTGCAAACTTTATCAGTAATATCTCTGAACACCGAGGAGAGAGAAATATAAAAAGTTAGTAAACTGAGAAATGCAGGGGAGATAACATGTGAACCTTTGAACCCTGCAGTTTCCGGAGAAACATTTTCTATTTATACAAGAAATCGTAAAGCAAACATACCAATTAACAATCTGGTTAGCTGAGCATTTGTAGGTGCTATGCCCTTAATTGCGAAGCAAATGGGTAGCCTCAAGTCCTATGTAAAAAGAAATTTTAAGACAGCCGTTTAAACTGAAAATAGCCCACTGGTACAGACCCTGAAAAATCACAAGTTCACTGCAAGTTTATCTGATATAAAAAGACTGATCAAGTGTATGGGATTTAAATGGCTAAATTTTATGAGTGAAAGAAACTGACTATAAACAATGCTTATGTAGCTTTTTAAAACATGATTTGAAGATTGTCAGAGTAATAGAAAAATAATTACATTGTCTATTCTGAAAAATCTTTGAGATCATTTAGCAAATATTTGGTGCAGTTCTGTGTTTTCATCTGCAGAGTTGAGAAGCTTTAAGTCTGTGTGCTCCTAAGAACTAGTTCTTCGAGACTTAAAGCTTTAGCAGTTGTATTGAATACACACTGGTCCGTGAGTGTATGTGAATGTGGATATGTAGTGTTTCTGTTCATGAGACAATGGTTGTTTGCAAAGAAATTTCACAAAGCATCAAAGTCTAGAAGTTAATTAACTTGTAGGAAAATACTGATATGAGTTCCTAGATTAAGAGGAAATGCTTTGTTTTGCTAGACATCAGCATCAGCCCTAAATGGCCCTCCCACAGAAAAAGTCTCAGATCTTTTTATAGTCTCCAAAGTCCATCATCCTCAAAGCACAGAGGCATCAGAAACTTATTTCTGAACCTCTCAGAATTATATATTTCAGACTCTTGAGAGGCAGAATTTAAATTTTACAAATGTAGGACAATTGCCATTGCTAGGTGGAAAATCAGACAATGCATTGCACTCCTTGTTTGTTTATTTTTTTAAGGATATGCTGACCATTTTCCTGAAAAGATTCTAAAAAATATTATATCACACTTTAGGATACAGGATTTAGACTGTAGGATGAGCATAATCTGTAGTGGAAGAGGTCCACAATGTAGACAATCTGAGTAAATGCTTGTAAGCAGAAATAAGGGTGTTGCTTGAAAAGCTCTATCCCAACTCCAAATTACAGCCTGATCTCCCCTTGTTGCCAGTGGAGAGTTTTCCAAAGAATCATCCTTTGGAAAGAAACTTGATTACAGTTTTGACTAGAAATGTATGACTTGGAAGAGCAGTGGTAATGTCAGAACTGTACTAAACATGGGTGGAAAATGAACGATTATTCTACAGACATCTCTTCCTCATGATCCATTTGTAGTAACCCTTGTTCAGTCCCCTCATTTTTTCCTGTTTGCTTGTTCTGTGCCAATAGCCCCAGGTGCAGGATTAAGGGCTTCATGTTTCACCTTCCCCTGGTAGAGATTTGCCATATGGGAAAGGAGGAGGAGGAGGAGGAGGAGGTAACAGTGGCCACTGCCCATAGGTTAGGGCTCTGGCAGCAGCTTGGGTTAAGGTGCCAATGGGATGCTCCTTGCTTCCTGAAAAACAGCCTGTGCAACATCTAGCAGCTTCCAGGGCAGCACAAAGGCTGCACTCTCTATTTATAGAGATGAAGCTTGTGTTTGTAGGTCTCAGTAGTGGGCAATTATGGCTGGCTTGTTTCATTGGGAGATGCTTTTCTCCCTGCTCTGGGCTTGCTGTAGGGCTCTGTCTGGCCTGCTGATAACCACCAAGTTAGCTCATACAGAGTGTAGCTTCGTGCTTGTTTGGGAGATGCAGTCTTGTCCTGTTGTGGCCAGACAACTGATAGAAACGGACAAAATAGAAAACCTGTATGTTGACAAGTATTTCTGGGAAGGCTTATGCCAGGAAATGTAAAGAAAACCTGTCAGAAAGATGCCAGAAGACATTTTAAAAATCTTTTCCTTAGGCTTTTGTCCCAGATAGTTTTTTATCTAGAAGAGAGATATGTGCTGCAGAAATGATGTGCCAATTTTCTGGATGTTATGAATAAGATGTAGCTTTTGATAGTGAAGAGTGGAGGAGGAATCTGAAATACATGTTAGTTTTTCTAAATATTAGCAGCCTGAAATTTACAAAATAAACCCAGGGGTTTTTATATGTCTCTACATAATAGTTTTGGTTTATATTTTCTGACTTAGTTGAGCAGAAGAGCATAACGAGACTATTTTTCCTCATCATATAAAATCTTTTAAAGTTCAGTAGTGACGACATGCTGTCAGAATGCTTTGTTTCCAGAAGAGGATAGTCAGGGAACAACACAATGGCCTCAGTTTCATGTGAATCAAAATAGAATACTGCCTATAATATACTATATTAACTTGGCAGTAAAAATATAGTCTGTGCTGATTTTTAATGTTATTTCCATGAGAAGGACCTTTATCAGGTGGAAAACTGTACTGCACAAAATTGTTGATTGGTCAGACAAAAAGAGGAGATTATTGCTTCTGAGGATATTCCTTGCATGGCTGCTCATTTACAGGTGTCTAGAAACAGGGGGTTTGGCTTGCTCTTTTCCTTTCCATAGCATTGCAATTGAGCTGTGAGATGGTTATGCTCTTCTCTATGGTCTGTATCTTTATTACTGTTTAGCTGAATATTTTTCAAAATATGGAATATTGCAGAAATGATATTTGGTTCAGGAATTCTTTATTATAATAACATTTTCATCACTGGCCAGGACATTTAATTAAGAAGTCTGCAGGGGAAGAAGAGGGATTAGAGAATGAGCAAACACGAGAATATCCTGGCAATTCAGATGTTTTTATCTGGTGCTTGCGAAACAGGAATGAATCAACATCAGTATGAAATATTCTATTATTTGAATTGGCCAGATTTGTTTGCTGTACATTTAAATCCTTAATCTACACCCTGGGCTCTGTTTGAAATAACAGTAAAGCTCTGATTCTCTGATGCAGAGGAAATTCACAGCTCAGGAGACATGGTGAAATTAAGGTCTTCGTCTTTTTCCAGTTTTGAGTCAGTTTAGGGTGGATCCAGATCTCTAGGAATACTCTGTCTGCCTGTTCTTAGGTATGGTCTATGCTCTATGCCACGGATAGGGAACAGAGCTCATATTCTGACTTTGTATAAATGAGTGTTTCTGCAACCCTCAGGTAACCTTCCCATGGCTGTTATTTTTCTTTGCACTTCAGAGCTGCTGGGGAGTAGTGTCTCATCTCCCTAGCAGTTGTCTCCATAATGATTGCTATTATTTTCTTTGGACTTGATGCATTGTTAAGGAACATCCTACTAAATCTAGCCTTAATCCCTTTGCAACTTCCTCTAAAAATTTTTGTCATCTGCTTGCAACTTGTAGCTGGGACTCCCACAAGTTTCAACCAAGGCATCAACAAAAGTCTTATTGTTATCCTTCTTTTAGCGTTACCTTAATTTTAGCAGCACTCCTGGCCCTGTTTTTGGAATTGTTTTCTATGGGCCCATGAGAACCTTATGAAGTTCAACAAGGTCAAGTGCAAGGTCCTGCACCTGGGTTGGCACAATCCACAATATCAGTACAGACTGGGTGACGAACAGATTGAGAGCAGCCCTGTGGAGAAGGACTTGGGGGTACTGGTGGATGAAAAGTTGGAAATGAGCTGGCAATGTGCACTTGTAGCCCTGAAAGCCAATCATATCCTGTGCTGCATAAAAAGCAGCATGGCCAACAGAATGAAGAAAGTGATTCTCCCCCTCTACTGCACTCTCATGAGACCCCACCTGGAGTATGGCATCCAGTTCTGCGGTTCCCAATAAAAGAAAGACATGGACCTGTTAGAGTGGGTCCAGAGGAGGCCGTGAAAATTATTAGAGGAGTGGAACACCTCTCTTATGAAGAAAGGCTGAGAGAGTTGGGGTTAGTCAGCCTGGAGCAGAGAAGGCTCTGGAGAGACCTTATTGTGGGCATTCAGTACTTAAAGGGGGCTTCTAAGAAAGATAATTTTTGTTAGTGTGTCCTGTAGTGACAGGACAAAACCTAGTGTTTTTAAACTGAAAAATGGTAGGTTTAGATTGGAAGAAATAAATTTTTTACTATGGGGGTGGTGAGACACTGGAATAGGTTGTCCAGAGAAGTTGTAGATGCCCCATCACTGAAGGTGTTCAAGGTTGGATTGGTCGGGGCTCTGAACAACCTGATTTAGTACATGTGCTTGGCAGTGGCAGGTGGGTTGGACTTCATGATCCTGAATGGTTCTTCCAACTCAACCCATTCTCTGATTCCTCACAATTTATTTGAACAATTCTGGGATTATGTTCCAATTAGGGAATTAGCAGTCTCCTATGCTTATGATGAGCAGCTGTCAACTCTTGCCACATAGAATACAGTAGTTGTGAGAGCTTAGAGGATTTTGCTCATGGGTACATGTACAATACCATTAAAAAAATCCATTTAAAAGTTTTATTTTCATTTAAATTAAATTTGTATCAAGGGTGCTCCAACCTTCTGTGATTGCTTTCAGTAGAAATTCAGGTTTCTAGGATGCGTGTTCTCCTGGGGAAGTAGATGTTAAGATTACCTTAAAATAGCTTAAGTTTGTGTCATTTCACCTTGCTGAACATTATAATACCTATCCTTGAATTCATCTCTGTAACTGTAATGTGGATGTAATTTATCTGACCATACTTGTTTCCTGGTTGCTGTCTAGTTTTTTGAGTGTAATATGTGCATTTGGTAAATCTGTTTTGATTTATCCAGTATGTCTACAATAGCATCACCTGTGTTTGGTCTTCTCCAGCTACCATCTCTGTTGGCATTCAGCTCTCTGGCCTCATCCAAGGTCTTTATGGATTTCTCCAATGCTGGTGGTCATTTGACAGTTGCTGCCTGCAGATTGTATTTACTTTGTGGATGCGGGTAGGATGTTCTTCATGCAGGCTGAGTATGTAGCACATGCGCTTCCAACCATCTGTTTGATATCTCACAGTTTCTTCAGGATTCTTCTGACAGTATATCACTTTCCAATCACTCAGCACCTTGTGGCTGAAGAACAGATGTTTGTGCTGCTCCTTTTTGCCATATAAGACTGGGTGGAATTCTAACTAGTCTCCCCCAATTCTCATGTCCATAATTAACTGAAAAGGTCTGAGTCAGAAGCACCCTGCTTGTGTAAGCTCATGGCTACACCATTAGGTAAATGTCCATATAGTAGTTTATAGAGTATAAACTTGAAGGCATTTTCATGAGCAGTGTTGTAGGCTGGAAATGATTTCTGGACAAAGGGCTTTGCATACCTAAAAATGACATGCAGCAAGCTTTGTATCTTTTTATTTATTTACTTAAGTGGTTTCTTGTTATTGTTAAAACAATCAGTAGGATCTAAATATCTCGCTTGCTTGTTTGTTTAACTGATGATTAGTAATAGCAAAAGAACAGACTTTCTGCGTTATCTCACCCTGCCTTACACATTTGCTGGAGAGCACTGCACAGTGTGCTGATGGATAACTTGCTGTTGGACAGTCATAGTATCCAAGGCAAAGGCAAGAGCACAGCCTTTGTTGGGGACTGACGGTCCCTCAGGCTTTTGCTCTGCATGCAAAACATTCTTGTAAAGGAAATTAAATGAAGTACTCTTCAGATTTGTCAAGTCTTGATGAGTGGAATTACTTAAAACTAAATTTTATAAAGCATTTTGCAAAGCATTTTAAATAATGTTTTAATCAGTTGATGTTTACACCCTTTGTCTTAATAGCACTCAGATGAAAAAGATCGATGATTATTTTATTCTGCAAAGACTATAAAACTTTAATGGGTTGCATAGTAAGTATAACTCATAAAATCTACAGTTTAAATATGGATGGTTATTAACCTGTTTTAAAAAAGCTGCAATTAAAGTGAGAAGGAATTACTTAAAGCAATGATTTGATTACAGTAGTCTGAGGAGGAAAAAGAGTGATAAAATTCTAAAACCAGTATTATTTCTGTTGATGAGATAGACATTTGGAAAGATTTAAAATAAAGCATGAATTTTTCGTAGCCTTAGGCTTGTTTGTGTTGCTAACCTAGCTGAATAACTATTTACTGGGGTTTTTTTGTACAACCTGCAGTTTGTTCTTTTTAGGAATTTCAAAGATAAGTGTTGAAAAAAGCATGTCTTTTCATGACAGGTAATTTTACACACAGTAAATACATTCCTAAGCACAGTTACCTTGTTAATTGCTTATTCATAGCATCCAATAACAGTATCGCTGTTATTCAAGAACTTCTCCTAAAACACACTCACTTTTATCCTTTATAATGAAAAGATTTGGGGCTCTTCCTTTCCCACTCTTTTTAGTCACAGTAGTTTGGACTGGCAAATGGCACATGCTGAATAACTCTTTTATCTGGAGTCATTCTATGATGCACTGTTTGATGGAATAGTTCTGTAATGTCCATGTCCTGCCTAATTTATTTTATCCTAAAAATTTTTTGATAAGGGAAGAAATCCCCAAAGGTTATATGTTGGACTTGTACAGTAAAATTGGATATAGAACTCCAGATTCTCATGCAACTACTGTTTTTCCTGGCATCTTTCCTGTGGCTCTGCTGAATGCTTAAAGTAATACAATGTAAATACCCATGCAGATTAAATTAGTAATCAAAATAATTCATAAAAAAATAGTACAAAAGCTTGTATCTCTCAGGAAATTGGTGTTTCTCTTCTAAATACATTGTTTTATATA
Organism: Athene noctua; assembly: GCF_965140245.1. Classification (NCBI taxonomy): domain Eukaryota; kingdom Metazoa; phylum Chordata; class Aves; order Strigiformes; family Strigidae; genus Athene; species Athene noctua. The sequence goes on along the minus strand of NC_134038.1, from coordinate 144,209,882 downwards.
AAAGAGATTAGTATCAAATTCTTACTATTTAAAAAAATGCAAATCAACGTTTTTCTGTCCAATGTTATATTTTGTCCAGAATTAAATACTTTGTGATGTCATGGATAAAAATTTTAAGTATTACACTTATATATTAATTTATTCAAAAATTTTAATTCTTTCTGATAAAAAATATGTCATTTCCTTACACAACAAAAGCTATCATGTTTACAATGCTTTGCAAAAGCTGACAACTCACAACAGAAGACTGAATAGCCTATAACTGAAGGAAAATTAAAGATAAAAAGATAAAAAGATATATAGGGAAGGTACATTCTTAATTACAATTAGAGGTGGTGTAAAGCCTACTGGAAAGCTGACCAGCAGAAGTTTCTTTCAGTAGTTTGCGGCTGTGAAATTGCTAGGATGTTTGCATGGTAGAGAGAGTGAGCAATCCTAAGGAATGGAAGCCATGCAAGAGTTCCTGTAGCTGATAAAAAGACCCTGTGAAGGAAACATTTAAAGAAAATTTTAGGGGACTGGTGTTACTTTAAGTTATTCCTGGGACATTTGACAAGAAACCAGAAGAGGTATAAACCTGAAGCCTTTACTTCCTTTGTTCCTGCGCAGTTTTCACTAGGCTTATCTGTAGTCTATCACTTTCATGCTTTGTTAAAAATCCAGGGAACTATGTCTACCTTACAAAGGTATCAGTTTGGGATGCTGAAAATAGCATAGGCCAATTATCAGGGTTTTTTTGTTCTTGAGTTAATCAGCCCTCCAGTGTCATAAGAGTCAAGTAGCTGATCTGATGTACCTATGCATCCTTAGTTTTAAAAGGTAGGGCAGCTGTGGTACCTGAGGGTGGTGCAATGGTATTATAACAAGGTAACAAAAGCCAGGACCAGGCCAAAGCATTACCTGTTCCTATAGCCTTTCTTTGGCAACTTAAGGAAGAGCAGAAAAACGGAGAACACATAATAGCAACACTTGCCAGGCAATGCCTCCAATGAGGTATATTTTAAGAAGTTCTTGAGCCAAATGTGTTGTCCTGGCATGTGATAGCCCTCCATGAGGTAACATGCTGAACTGGATGGAATCAGCGGAAGAGTTTGTTTATTTTAACTTCTAATGAGGTAATTTGAGTTTCCTCATTCCCTTCTTCAGATGGTGCCTAATAGATCTGGGCAGGGAGATACGTAGGAATGTTTTCTTGGGCAACATAAGTAGAAGGAAGAGATGGGAGTATATGAACTTGCTATAAACAGTAGAATTATAAGGATGATTTTTAAGGTGCTATGCTTGTGGGAGCTGGAAGTGGATGAAGAAATGTCCCATCACCTTACTGATTTTTTTTGTTTGAAATGTACTGATTTGCTAATGGATCCAATCCATTACATTATTGGTGTTGCTAGGACTCAGATGACAAAGATAAATCACAGGGGTGATGCCAGAATTAATTATAACAGTGCCCTCCCAAACAGCACTGTCAGCTCTGGGAAAAAGCAAAAGCTATTGTTGGCATTAGGAAGTAACATGAGAGAGTAGTAGTGTCTGGGAGAGGAGCGGCAGCGTGGAGACTGCCAGTGAAAGGACTGGAAGATGCTGCATGTATGGTGTTGGGTTTGGAACAGAGGTGGGAGGAAGAGCACAAGGTTTTCAAGAAGAGGGTCTTAGAAATATCTCAGAACAGGTATTTGAAAAATGCATTTGCTTCATACACATGCACACAAAAAAGGTGGAAACATTGCAAAGCGAGTTAAAGTATCCAGTTTCCACTTAGAGTACTTACATCTTTGTTCCTGGCAGGAACAGTTCCTTTCCTTTTTAGTTATATGCTTTTCCCAGGAAATTAATATCTCCTGGAACTTTCTGAAGCAAGTTTGTTCTCTCTAAATCTATCTTATTTATTTCATTTTAGGGGAGCTATGTCTGCTTGAAACCTAATTATGTTTTTCATTCTAGATTTGAAAGAAAAGAGAGAAATTACCTCAATATTTATGGAAAATATGTCTCAAACTGAACTAAACCAAGTACAAAATAAAAAAAAAGGTGTGCTTCTGAAATCAGAGAAACTCCTTCTTTAAGAATAAACCCTCAGATACTATAAGATGTCATAGCTCCACAGCTGTTCACTCTCTGTTCCTCAGTAAGGATTCCCTGATGAAGGGGAATTGTTCTTCAGTTTCTGTGCACAAAGAGGATAGCATGTATTTTGGTCTTAAGTGCCTTTCTTTTCCATTAAGCAAAGCAATAAATTAAGGTAAGGTCTACCTCAGCAAATAGTGTGTATGCATGTCTCCTCTGTAGCATCCTAAAAAAATTTTTCTTATCTCTTCAAACAGGCCAAGTTTCTATAGCATGAAGAAATGTCCACTTCAAAAGACACTAATTTGCACAGAAACTATGGATCTGAAAATTAGTTTTTATTTTATTTGTTAGGATGCCAACATTCAGTTGATTGGGAGAAGTTGTATTTCATTTAGAATTACTTTCTTGAGCTGTTTCTTCACAAACCACTACAACATTTTCAAAAGTCCTTCAATTTCTTTTTTAGAAGCTTCTGTGATACAGCAAGAGATTTGTTACATAAAATGATGCTGATCCTGATGGTAAATAGTTCCCTCTGTGAGATCCTAAATTTAGTGTCACTTGAGCAGCTCTGGTGAAACTACAGACAAGCAAAATTCTGTAGGCATCAGCATTTGTACTAATACAAGGAAATTATTAATTTTGAATGTAAACATGTAAGAGAAGAAAGTGTTAGTTTTGGTAGAATTAAAACTTTCATGTCTTCTAGTTTAATTAGAAGAAGGCAGAACATAACCTACTCAGAAGTCAAAAATACAGAACACACAATGTATAAAATCAGTTACTCAGTTCTTTTGAATTTGATTCAAATTCAAAAGATGAATCGAAGAAATCTCAGTATTTGATTAATATCTTTGCTTCATACTAGTTGGACTCACAGTAAAACACTGCAATATTTTATCTGTGTTTCTTAAAACAACATTTCTGTGAACCAGAACACACCAGGAGGAAGGTTGTGGAGACAACTTCAAGTTTAGTAACTGAACATCTTAAACATTTGTTAAGCTTTTCAGTAAAACACAAGATTAAACAATAAAGCAAAAAGCCAGTTAATACTGCAATAATGCATTATTTAGAGTATAGCTTCTCTTAAATAAGAGGAGGTTTAACAATCATCTGCTTTGGTCTTTAGCTATCACTAACGACGTTTAAGTCGTCAACCTACGCAGGGATTTAATATGATTATATAATCAGCAGATTTTGTAGACGGCTACAGCTGATGATAAGCATGCATTATTCCAGGCTTCTGAGCTATGCTAAGAAATGATTGTCTTGCTAGGTTTTTGTCACATAATAGTATAAAAAAAAGTCATTGATTTCAGTTAGTTGTTCTTGGTTGTTCATAGTACAGAATGAGATAGAAACCTTAAGTCTAACAAAATTGAGTTGAGGAAGCACATTCTTGCTGATAGAGATTATTTTTAAAGGGATTGGCAACTTTTATTCAATAAAATTGCCAGTTTTACAGATAGCACCATTCAGGTAGTTTTTGAAGTTAGGGAAGTTCTGTATGGTAACATGAGATTTAGGGACTCATTGCAAGCTTGGGAATTAATTTTGGGCTGGCTACAAACAGCATCCAAACTCTAAATGATAAGCTAGCCATGCACTGTTGGTTTTTTTTCTCCTCATGTTGTCTGAGCCTGAAGTAGCCTCTTTGATGTATTTCTTCCTCAAGCCAGTAACACTGAAGCACGCAGAACAAAAGAAAATCTGTTTATGTTAGTCTAATGAGTTTGAACCTCAAAGGTTCAAGTTGAAATGATAGTCTTTTAAAACACATCCTTAGGCCTTACTTTATTTAATCTCATTTATCCATTGTTAATTTTACACAAGAGATGTCAGTTCTGAGTAACTTTAATTTGGCTTTACCATCCATCTGTTTTGTTACAGTGTAATCACTACCAGCCCTACTTTTACTTTTGCTCATTCAAATGGCTGCTATCTGAGCTTTCTTTTAAATCCCTATGAAAAATTTTATAAAATAAATATTGCTAAAATATCAGTAGGTTACCTTCCATTCATGGCAACATGAGACAGTATGTTTAGACTGTGGTTTTGATCCAGTAACTTCTTAAATTTTAATTCTAAACAGATTACTGACTTGGTCTGTGGCTATTTGTCATTCGTTTAATTTTCATTTGAGTCCCTTGTTTGGAGCAAGTTTAGCATGATTCTGCATCCTTTGGCGTGGACAATCTAAGTAGGTTGGCAGAGATCAGTAACTTCAACAAAATGGGTCTTGACTGGTTTTGCAGATTGCTCATCCCCATTAGCTAATGACAGTTCCCAGGGCCTAGTCAAGCTTCTGACTTTGGGAAAGTAATTTCTCCCTTTTAGTGCTTTGATTTACTTCTCATTTCTGTAACAGGGAATGATAGTGCATTCATGCCCTCCAGGCTCTGTTTTCATGCTCTTGTTGGTGTTTTGAAAAGAATACTCACAGAAAACTTGGCAAATGTAATATGCCTGAAGAGTCCTACAAGTGATAAAAGTTTACAGATATCTGCCCTATAAAAGTTTTTATGCTTCTATCATATGTGCTTTTTGAGTTACAACCCACTGATCCCTTCCTGCCTTAAACTCCACAAAATGTTTATCAGTTGGGTTATCAGGGTTTGTCAGTGATGACTGCTTGATATCATCACCTAATTTCTGTTTTCATGTGAATAGCTATCACAGCTATGCTTAAGGCAAAATTATGCCTTAATGCCTAAAAGAATTTTTGCATTGCTGCATCCAGATTAAAAAAAAAAAAAAAAAAGAGATAAATCCTACTGTTGTTTAATCTGTACTGGGACTACCTCATTGGTCCATCTGTAGATAAGAACATGAAAATAGTGCATAAAATAAACATTTTTAGGTTGTTGAAAAATTTGTATGGAATGATTTGCTGCAGCAATCTACAGGTCTTTCTACTGATGTTGAATATTTCTCCCCCTTTCCTAAACCTTTCACTTCTACTACAGTATCTTCTTCAGTAGCATATGGCTCTAACTATTGAGCTTTTCTTAACTTAGTATTGATATCTGATTTTTATTGCCATCACTGTCTGCTAGGCCTTCCTTAGGTAGATGGTTAATTAAATGAACTACTTTGAATATATTCAGATATGACCTTCTAATCAATCCTAAAGAACAGATTTAAACAAAGAACGCAAATGAGTGTATTTGATCTATGAAGACAAATGGCTTAATCCGATTTTGTATGAGACCTCAAATTCATATTCATGTAATGATTTAAAAAGGAAGGTTGGTAGACCTCCATAAACTTAATGGTAGAAGGCACAAGCAATTAGACTGCCATAGACTTTTCTGGCTTTTACTTATAAAAATAGAGTTTTGGTGCGGAGTGGGGAAAATAAATATTTTCTTTAAGTTAGAAACTTACAGTCATTAAATAAACTTATTCGCAATAATGATAATGCCAGTTAAGAGATCAGTGCTGGAGATTAGTATATTTAAATATCTTAGTAAGATCTGACAAATTTACCTCGAGGCCATTCCAATATAAAGAAAAAAAATCTGGCTTTTGACTCTCTCACCTCTTGACAATTCAAGCATGTGTCAAAGTATGCCCCTAAACCCCTAGTGTAGGAGTATATAACCAAATCATACTATGATCTTTCTTGCAGAAATTTAAGTTAGTGTGGATGAGACATATCTGACATGAATTGATGTGTAAAAGCCAAGTGTCCAATTTGAGCCGACCATTCAGCCCCTTCCAGAGTCATTGTGGAAAGATGGATAGCCACAGAAAGCAACTTATCCCATTGGAGATGCTTACCTGAGATGGCATTAATCACCTACAGGAAGAACTTATCTGCAATAAATCCTGTACTGACTGTGCTGTCTTGAAATGCTATACCTGAGGTAGCCAGCTGACACAGGAAATTCTAGTTGTATCATAGGAACACTTATTTTCACAGTGTGTGGGGTCAAACACCATACTGGTTTTCCCAGGGAAGCTCTGGACTCTTCATCCCAGGAGATACTCAAAACTTCACTGGACAAAACCCTCTGTGAGGGCCTGAACAAGGCAGCAAGTTAGTGCTGCATGAGAACTGGAGCAGATGACATGCAGAAGTGTTTTCTCAAACTAAACCATTCTGTGAGATCTAAAGGACTCCAGCAAAGCAGAGAGACTAAGACTATTGTGTTTAGAGGAGATAAGAAGCCATGAAAGGGAGGTGGTGAAGAAACAAAGCAGGAAGTATTCTGTCCAGCCTGAACTGCTGCTGAATACTGCAGTTCAAGCAATGAAAGGCGGACGGAGAGAAGTAATATATTGTGTTAGATCAGCAAGCTAGTTTCAAGTGCAGAGTTTCTTTCTGTCTTTTTTTTTCTTTTTTTTTTTTTTTTTTTTCCTTTAGCTCTTTCTGGAATACAGGAATCAAACAGAAAGATGAGATTAGAAGTAGAGAAGGCATATGAAAGGTATTATGTGATGTTATTAGATTAATCTTTCATTAAGACATGATTTTCGTAAGTTTGTGGTCATTGCATTAATGCTATTTTACTCCAGAGAGCTAAATTATTTTAGATCTCTGGCTAACTGTTTATAAATGAATGTGGGAGAATAGGGAGTAGGGGTAAAGAAAGATATCAGACATAGGGGTTGAACTGTGACAGACTATACTGCCTCCTGTCCAAAGGATGGCTCTCAAATAAAGTTATGAGTCTTAGGACCAAGATGTAAAAACAGTGACTAGATTCTGTTCAGACTTGGTTGTGTGTGTGGCTTAGTGATGGAGAATATTAAAAACTTTTTGGTGTCTCTGTATGGTGATAGAACAAGAGAGCAATGAAGTATGGATGGAATTTGTTTTTTTTTATTAAACTGTGACATCATGTCCTACTGGATATTTACAAATTGTCTTTTCATCAAGAGGAGGCCACTTCTTAGTAATTGAAGTTACATTTCAGCATTAAATTAAGGAATAGTAATTTCCAAGTGTTTGGTGCCTTGAAAGAAAAAGAAGTTAATACTGCTTACATACAGTATTTTAAACTTCACACAGTTGCTTGAGCAGAACATATGCTGGTTGAGTGCTTCAATTAGACAGTGAGATGTTCAGTTTGGGAAATTCACACTGTGAGGGAGAAGCTCACAATTAGATCTTAGAGTTCAGGCAGCATTCTGCTTGCCAAAACATCTGCTGCAAAACAATGTCTTCTTTTGACATTGTGAGAAATTAAATTCCTTTGATTAACTTTTTCCTGCAGTTTAATAACATTACTTTTGAAATTCAGGAGGTTTGGATGTATGTACGTGTATGGGCATGCACTCTTTTTATTTTCCTTCAGCAGTAAAATCAAGATGTGGTTCTGACCAGTGATAAACTGTTCCTGTCTGAAAATGTTACCTATTCATTGTAAAGGGCTGCCATGTTTTTAATGTGCTAATCCTAGCAGTCCTCTTAGTACTGGGTTGCTTCAAGACTAATGCACAGGAGCAGGGAGTAGAAGCCACTGCAGTGGGCACTGCATAGATACTCCTTTTTCAGATATCCATACGTACAAGAAAATTCAAATTTATCATGGTGTGTTTGGCATGGCCATATAAATTCAAGCAACAAACTGTTCGGTCTTCCGATAGATAGATTTCCAGTTGAGAAATTTACTCTTCTTTTTCTTCCCAAGTATGATGACAGGTAGAAATAGCCAAAGACTCCAGGACTATCACATTCTCGTAATATTATGTTCTGCAAAGAGATGGGATAAATGTCTCCATGCTGGTCTGCAAAACTAATTTGTTGTAAGCAAGAGTAGATCCTAGTTGCTGGACATCTCAGCCTTCAATGATTTTATCCTTTAACAACCTGTATACGTCATTTTCTCTTTCATGGGTTAATTGAGGTGCAAAGATACTGGTATTTACTTCAGATCCTACAGGAGATAAGTGGATGAGCAAGAGATTGACCTGAATTCTTCTAAACTGTGTAGTGTCTGTGAAAATCACTTACTGCAGACTCATCTCTGCAGCCTGATGAGGTAGCTGTCATTTCCTTTTACGCACAAGACTGTGATATGGAGATCTGAAAACGGACCATTGTCAGACCCTCAAATGTAGCACCCATTATTTCAAGATTATTTAAACTGGTTATCTCCATTGCTCAGAGACACCAACGTTTCTTACACAGTTTGGAAATGGCTTAGTGGTTTAACATGTGAACTATGTCTTTCTGAGTTATTTCCAAGTAGTAATGTTGGCTGTAACTAATATTCTGCTTGATGTATTTTTAGTTTATAATATTAGCAGAATCTATTAACAAATAGTATGTTTATGAGAACTCTTGTGGGAAGGGGACTAAAGGAGGATATGATATCATATGTCACTGCACATATTTGCTTTAATCTGTATTGGCTATAACTTTATAGGACTTTACGTGTGTCCATTACAGCTTAGTATTGCTGCAGCCTCGAATAGAAATCATATGTCTTTTCTAAAAGAAGGCTTTAAATGCTGTTAATGGCTATGTCAAGCAAGGATAGACTGAAAGTGAAGTAGTCAAATTGCTTATCAATCCGTGTTTTCTCCTAGAGGTAGTGAATAAATTCTGTAAGAACTAGTTCGCTTTTCCAACTCCAAAATATTATTGGAGTTTTAGTTCAGGGTATCATCACTTAGGCAGACATTCTAGGTGAGTCTCAAACTCAATTCTTTTAATAAAATACACTTATTACATGAAAAATCTTTCATTACTAGTATAAAAAAGTAATGAAATAGGTATTTTAGCTTTGTATTGTTCTGAAATGGTACCTTCAGCAAATGTATTTCGCATTTGAACTACCATTATGCATCTGATGTATCATGCTAGTCACTGAGGCAAGTATCACATCTTTGTAATATGAAATGGCTGGATACATCTACTGTCTTTAGAGAACATGAGTTGGAACATAAACCTACCAGACCCAAAAAGTTTGATGGCTTCCTGTCTTTAACGCAGACATATTGTCAAGCAGCTCATACAGAACAAATTCTGATCTAAGATTTATGTAGCTTGATTTATTTTATATCCATTTTTCTTTTCTTTTTAAAAAATTCCTCAACTCCCTCTGTATAGAAATAAATGCAGGTATTGCTGGATGACAGAACAACATGTGAATTATCGCTGAGGTCTCCCGTTTCTAATCAGGTCACCTAAGTGAGAAAGGATGGGGTAATGTGCATCTCTTAAATTTTTCATTATGAGTAAACTAGACAAAGCAGACAGAAGAATGAAGAAACAGGCAGTTCTGACCCTAAGGCAACTGTTCCACTTTCTCCAAGAACATTAAAAGGAAAACCTTAAGTGTCTTCTATCAACCTGTGCATTTGTTACTGTGCATATGAGATATTGTACCTCTGAGCTACTGGTATCCCCTGTTCATGTAGTAGTTTATAAGCTCTGGTATTACACCTTCCTGCTTATGGATCTCACAGTAGAATGCCCATTTTCCTTCGTACTAACTATGAGTATGTCATCATATGCCATCATTCAATTCATCATTTTCCAGATGAGTTCCTCATCTTCAATACTCTTCCTCACCAGTTCCAATTATGTGACAGTGCCACTGTCCCACTCTCTGTGTAAATAAAATGCTGTGTCTAGTAAGGACAAGTTCAGGATATGTAAAGTCCCCTGAATTCTGACTGATTTTGGTATCCTAGTTGACAAGTAGGAGGAAGAGAGATGAATCCTAAGAATGAATTTCAAGTTATTACTAGTGGAGAGTCAGAAGGGATAGGGAGAATGCCACACCTCTCAAAATGGTTTTGTGTGTTTGTACTGACATACCCTGGAGCTCTTCAGTCACATTTTCTGTGTAAATCCATGGCCTAAAGTGCTACCTGCTGCTGAAGAATAGAAGTGCTTGCATCAATTTTTGTAGGAATGATTGGTCTCCCATGGTAGCAAAACATTCAGCAGTATAAACACTGGATGTGAGCAACTATCAACTATGTGAGCAGGAAATGTGACTTTAAAACAGATTTTAAACACAGTGGACAGTATGTTGTTGCCACTGCTTTCTAAGTGACCCTCAATGATAATAGTAGCATTGGTAAATTAAATTTGATCTGTTGTTACTTAAACATGGTTAAGAACTATTCCCTGTTTATGAAAAAATGCTTAAAAAAAAAAAAGAAAAAAAAAAAAAGAGAGAAGGGGAAGAAGAAAAGGCATCACCAGAAATTAATCACAAATGCTGTGGGACAAGTATTATATACATGGCTGTAGAGAAGCTGTTGTTTTGTATGAATATTATATTTGCATGAGATTACCTGCTTGGTATTATTCTGTCTCAATAATGAAATGAAACAAGGCTTCAAGGAAGGAATATATATTGAAGAAAACAATGAAGGATATACATCTTATCTCTAGAAAGAATATTGAGTCTCCTTACAGAAAAAATTACGAGCTTGTCACCAGAAAATATTGATGTTCCTGTTGCCATCTCAGTTAACAGGCTTATGTTTTGCAGGCCAGAGTTTAAGAGAAAAAAAAAATATTTAAGCCGTTAAAAATTCCTGCCTATAGAGAATAAGTGAGTAACCAGAGAGCCAGTACTTGGACACATTGACTGGGAAAGTGTAGAAGGAAGGCTCTTTTCTGCTGGCTCAGGTTTAGATGTCACTTCCAAACAGGTAACTGAGTTCTCAGGAAGTGCTGAAATAAATTTAAAAGCTGAATCTGCAGACCTTGGGTAGGCTTAAGCTTTCTCATTACTTGTGGCACCTTTTGGCAAAAGGTGTCCCTCTGCCTGTGAGGAACTGTTTGAGGCCCAATATCAGAGCCTGTCATGGGCACCTGAAAGAACTTTCTAGAGATAGTCAACTTCTATAGCTGTAGTGTAACAGCAACAAAAGCAATGAGATTCAGTTTGTTTGGCTGGGCCATTGGTACCTACCCAGAGAAAAGTGCAAATCGAGGCACTTGTCACCTCAGAGGTGTATTTATGGTGGGAGGATAATTGTAACTGTCCCCAGGCAGTGAGTGAGAAAGGTGGTTCTGAGGTGGAGCGAACTGCAGGAAACAAGAGGAGTCTTAGCTCCTGTGAAAATCTCTTACTAAGAGACTGGGGGACAGGTCACAAGCCGCTGCATTGGCTGTTAACGTGTATTGTGGAAATACTTTTTTAGACTGTTTTAGACTGCTTTTAAAAGAGGCAAACTTATAGGAGAACCTTCATAACATAAACAGCTTCCCTGCTTCTGTAACAGGAAAACTGAGGCAAAGATGGATAAGTGGATAAGTAGTAGGTCTGAGATTAAACCTCCTTTATGTCACCTGAGGAACTGCTTCCTTTACAGGACTTTCTTTGGGCTTGTTGACTGTAGGGAGTCCTTGGAGCCATCTGTTCTAGTACTTAGCTTCCACAACCTTGAGTTACTGGCCTAACATAATGAAGTTGTTTATTCAGCAGATTCATTATTGAATTATGAAATCAGCGTTAGTGGAATCATTCAGCTTCTTCAATTACATCCATATTTTTGTACCATCATACAATGAACTTTGCTCATTTATTTTGACAAATGCAGGTTAGCTGTAAAATGATAGTTTATTGCAATATATTATGCAGATTGGTAATGCCTTGCCTAAGATTAGTGTTTAAACATTAAATGTTTATTATAACATTTGTAGGACCATGAAATCTTTGCAAGTGTCATACTTTCACTGTTTCACATTGGTTGAAAATTGGCTTACAAACAAGATAGAAGGAATAGTGGGTGTTTTTAGGCAGCAAAATGTGGCAACAAACACATACTATAAGAATGACGAAGACCGCTTTTAGCATATCAGCTACTTAAAAAATTACGTTTCACACTTAAACATATTACAAAATCAACACCACCTTGTCCAGCTCTTGGTAGAGTTCTCTGTAACAGATAGCATTCAGATAAAGCACCAAAGGATAGGATGTTATATTGCTGTGAATCCAGTATGGACTTTAGGCACTAATTCTTCAAAGCATTTAAGCATGAATTTGCACATCAAAGGTATGCAGGACGACCTGCTACCCAGCAACTTCTGATGAATTACCACATTGCTTCACAGATTACTAAAAGGCAGAACACTGTGCAGAATGGTCAGTCCAGCTCTCTTGCTAACATAATGTTCATTATTAAAAGCAAATAACCAAAGAGATTGAGTCATATTATCATCTAATTGTCTTCTCTTCCTTTTGCATTGCAAAAATATTTGTCTTTGACATGGTGTTTGAAGACAACTTTACATGGTGTTTCCATTTGGTTTTGATTTTAGGTCAAGAAATACCCTTCCTAGAAAAGAGCTTCTTTTCCTTTCTATAAAGTTAGGAACAAAAGCGTATCATTCATGTTAGATGTTTAGAAATTGCTACACAGAGAGGTTACAGTGGGGAAGCCTGTCAAAACCTTCAGTACAGAAGCACTTCTAGGCCCTGCAATAACGTCTGATATACTAGCATACAGAGACCAGAGAAAAGCTCTAATATGTGTTGTCTTTTTTTTTTTTTAAACTCTAGATGCTTTATAATCAGAAGCATTAAAAAAATATTTTAAAAGCATTGATTTGAATAGAAATGATATGTGGCATTTTTAGATATTTTGCAAATGTGCCATACTGTGTAATAGAAATATTGGACACCTACTTTAGCCTTTTCTGCATTGCAGTCAGATCCATCCTGATAAGGTTTATCTGTTACCTCATTCAATTCCCTCAGAAAAAATGAAATTATGTATTTCTCTTTGTGCTCTTGATGCAGCAAATTCACTAGGTCTGTTACATTTTTTGATGCTGGATTTATAGACTTTTCCTTCTTTTCTCTGCAACCTTATCAATATTTGTAAATCAGTATTTATTTCTAACAAACTTCTCTTACCCTACTGCTAAAATTCTACAGTCTAGATAGGTAATTCTGAATGTGACTGTATTTTCTTTTGGGAGGTTCTGGTGGAGTGACAAAGGGAGGAGATGATACTCACAACACAGCTTGTGAGAATACTTAGTGCTTATTTCAATATCACTAGAATGGAATTCTTACCAATGTACAACATATTTTTATAGCAGAATAATTAATTTTCTCAAGGGGTCAGGGGCTTTTTTCCCTATGTGGTAAATTATGCTAAGTCTTTGTGAGTTAATTAAAAATCTTATCTGTTAATTATCTACAGTGTGTGCAAAATAGCTCTTCATGTAAGTTCTAAAGTTAGGATTTTTTTTTTTAATCACTGACATCTTCCTGATTGTTAGAAAAATGTGCAACTATCCTAAATGTTGCTTTACAACTTTAATTGCAAGGCATTAAATTGTGATTGATGTCGTCATGTCTGTGTTATAAACTTAAAATTCGTTATGATTGACATAGAGAATAAGTATGAAATTTAGGAAATGCCATTATTGTTTAATGGATCTCACTTATATAAATATCAGTAATATTATTATTACCATGTTTGTCAATAATATAGCATGTTGTAGTTATATACCATTTTTGGTCAGGGTCTGGGAAGATTAAAATCATCCTAATTCTATGATGTTTACTTGGAATAATACTGTTATCAGTAATTATTATTAACATTTTTGTTCTCATGCTGTGAGTAAACCCAAATATCCTGGTATTGGTTTAAAACCACTAACTACAACTGCCTTTAGTGAGAGGAATATTCTTCAGATGCAACAGTCATTGTTTGATTTTGATTCATGCCACAACTTACTTGTGTGTGTGTTTGTTCCTACCCATGTTTTTGCAGGTGGTGAAGTGTGTTTTGAGGGGGTTGCAGTGGGTTTTTGTTAGGGGGTGGAGTGGAATGTTTGTTTTGTTTTCCAAAAAGAAGTGAGGCATATAATATCCTCTGAAGCTCTGGTGTTCACTGTTATGATTTATTCCCTGGTATTAGTTCCTAGTATGTGAAGTGATGGTGCATAAGTACACAGGCAAGTAGATAAGGAGGATTTCAGGAAAGACCCTAAAGAAATATGCAGTGCTTTTTATGTTATAAAGTCAAAAACAAAAGAGACCCAAATTAAGATTGTGGTAAAAGTTTGGCAGGAACACTTTTCAAACTAATGCAAGTATTGAATGCATAAAATCAGTAATCAAGTTGGGAGTCATATGTTGGAAGCAGCAAATGTGCTACATTATCTACAAAGATAATACACAGTGGTGTTCATTTTTCTTAGTAGCTAATTTAACTACCAGGTTTTTATTGCTGCTTCTGCTCAGTCCTTCCATTATTAGCTGAAGTCGACATTTCCCACAAAAGTTCATCCTTGGTAGTAATAATTTGCTGCCATATAAAATAAATGACTTAACATAAAAGATTTTACTGATTGCAGTGCCAGTTGGCACTTTCTTGTTCTCTGTTGAAATGAGCACAACACATTGTCTATTACAGCTGCACAACTACCCTGTGACCACAGCGTGTTGCAAGTTTTAACATTATTGCTTCTGTATGTATTTTTCCCCCATAAATTATTCTTTGCAGAAGAATGTTAATTAGTAACTGATAGATATAAAGATTGCCAGGGACAGCCCATTAATTCCATTTACCTTAATGGCACTTAGATCTTAGCTTGCAGTACAGCTGTATTCAGACTGGATTATAAATGTAATTTTTTGCATCATTAACTACCCTGATTAATCTTAGACAGCAAAAGCATAATTATAGAAACATAGGACTTGCAATGTGCCAGCTTAAAGTTGTAGCTTTGCTCTTTTATGTTTACATCATTGTAAACAACATAGGTTTTGAAAATTCAGACTGGGAAAGTTTTTCTCCCTTTCTTATTAACTCGTGGCTTGCGCTAGTCATTTCTCATTTCTGCTATTAGTTTTTTTGAGGTTTTATTTTGTTTGTGGTTTGTTGGGTTTTTTTAAGTGCCTTTCATAACATGTTTTGTTTTTGACTGGTGCAATTACTGGATATTTGCATAGTAATTGACCACCATTAGCAAAGTGTTCACTCTGCTCAGAGTATTAAGGAAAGCACATGTAGTCTGTGTCTGATTTATGTGGGGGCTCCATGGAGGAGAAATTTACTGCCAGAAGATGTCGTTGTGTTTCTCACATTATAGTCATCATGAATGCCTTGGTTAGAAGGCTGACAGACACCGTGTTGGGCCAAACGAGTACAAATTCAGATACCAGCTGCAGAGAGGAGCAGGTTTGATGAAGTGCTGGTCTTCCAGAGAGCAGCCAGGAAATGGCATGTTTTACTCGAGTTCATGTTTCCAGTTGGAAAACATAAAAAATGGTATCATAAAAGCCTTTGCCGCGTGGGGTTTTTGGTTTTTCTTTGGTTTTTATCAACAAAAGGCCATGTAACACTACACTGATTGTGTGCCTTTGGTGTGGTATTGTCTTATCAATATAACACTGAAGTGACAAATCCCCACCCTCATAAGTGCATAAATGCTACTTAAAGTGTTAAACTTCCAGTTGCAGTTAATAATGAGAAAGACAAGAAGTGACTGAAAGAAAGAACGAGAGAATTTACAGTGGTAATGCCATTTCAATAATCATAATTTTGAAAAGAAAACTAAAAACAGTTACTTGAATGATGGTTTCAGAAATGCCATTTGTAAACAGTTAATGGATGGTTCTCAAGAACATACTGGATTTTTCAGGATCAGTCTACACTGCTGCATGCTGTGAATGTGCTCTGTGGCCTCTCACATAGAGTGTGAACCACAGATTTTTTTGAATGGCAAAAGAAGAAAAACTTTCCAGTGATAAATTGAAATTGGTGATTACACAGGTGCCGCCTTTAATAGCATGGATTTCTCATGTGTGGATGGATCTAAGCAGACAAGTCCATTTCAATATAACAAACTACATTGTTGTTTTCAGTTTTGTATTTGAGTTTTCTGGCATCCTCTTCTTTCAAGCTGTAGGCACAACCACATTGCAGAGGCAATCTGCTATGCAAATTACAAGGAGATTGCAATAAATACAGTTTTCTCAGTAGTGCCTGAAAAGGCAGCAGCACTTTTAAGAAGACACAGGAAAAGAAGAAGGGTGGAGGTTTGGACCACTGAAGTTTGCAGCTGCTCCTGAAAGAAAAGTATTTTTTAAATTATCTTATCCCGTAGCAGAATGTTTGTGCCCGCAGCTGTTCCTGTAAAAGCTTCCCTCCTGCTAGGTCAGCCTGTCTTTTGAAACAAGAACCAAGAGCCACATACAGTGTGGTGAGGGGTTCATCAAGGGCATGGCTCTGATCTATGAAGAAGGAGTTGGTGAAGGAAACTCTGCATTCAGGCACAGACCTCCGCTGTGACCTTGAACCATTACTTACTCTCAATTCCTATCTGAAAGACGAGGATAATATTTCCTGGCCTTCTAAGTGCGACACAAAGATCCTGGTCATTAATGATTAATCCTGGCACATGACTGTGTGCAGTTATGTAAGTGTTAAGATCTGGACATAATTGTCAAAGCTGAGATCCAAGGTCAAATCTTGGTTTGAACTCGTTCCATCAGAATGTCAAGATAAGCAGGAATAAGTCCTGGTGGATAGGGTTCATCTCTAATGTAACTTCAGTATAAAGCTAAAAGAGCTTTATAGTAGCGGGAGGAATGATATTTTAATTGGTGATGATATTTTTATAATCACAGATCATTAAATGGGCAGAAAAGAAAACCAGTCTAAAAGCTGAGAGTCCTGCAGGCATCTAAGGAGACAGCAGCAAATCCTCTGGGGTTTGCACTGCACTTCTGGTGTCTTCTTCATTTTATCAAAATTCTTTCATTAGTTGCTGACATCTTATCAGGTCCCTCTTACCCATTGTAGATATCTCCAGGGCAGAGCTTTTACTATAAAAGCAGAGAGAATGCACCTATATGGTATCCACAGACATCAAATTATACATAAAAAATGAATCCTTCAAAATAACCACAGCAGTCTGTGCATTCTGGAGTTTCTTTTCTGAAAAGATACATTAGCAGTGTAGATGTCTTTAAGTACTTACTTGACTTACAGGCAACAACAAGACAGTTTACAGGCAATAAAATTGCCTGTCTTTACATCCATAGGTACTTGTGTGAGATACTCCAGACATAGATGATTTTGAATCAATTATGTCTGTGCTGTCTAGTGCTAAGGCATGAAGCTGTGAATGAGAACAAGTGCCAAAAGTTCTAGTACAGCTCAGTTTTCATATGTTAATTACCTGTCTGTAAGTGGTCTTTGTAAGGCACTGTGAAATACTCAGATGAGACTTGCTATTGTGTTTAAGTTCATAATATACATGAAATCCTTTTCAATCTGATTAATTCAAAATACTCAAGGGCACCCTAGCTTCACTGAATGTTAAGCGATACTGGCCTTTTGGCAGGGGGTCAGCTGAGGAGATGGAAGACCTCTCAAGGCCACTTGCCTGCAGTAGCTCCGTATCTAGCTGCTTCATTCCTTCCTTTTTGCCCCACTGGACTGTAGCCTGCACCACAGTCCTCACCTGATCAATGAACCTCTACCTACCTTGTGTGTCTCAGAGTCTATACATCACCAATATAACTGGAGCTGATTTGGGATAAGGACATCCAGTTTGAGTTTGCTCTACCTAAAACTGTGGAGAGACCAAAATCAACATGGAATAACTTTAAACAATCAGAGAATTCAAGAAAATAAGTTAACAAGGTCCAAACCAAATCACTGGTATAGAAAGAAACCATGTCACAATCAGCTGTGATGAAGTGAATGATTTCCCTCTTCTCCTATTGTCCTTACACAACAGAAAAAAAAAAAAAAAAAAAAAGAAACTGAAGTAGTCGCAGAAACTGAAGGCCCCTACTAACTCCACATTTTTTACTTTGTAGATATATTAATATTTATTTATGGAAGTGGACTCTTGGTAGGAGTGGAGATTGCTGTTTTAAGCCTATTTTGAGATATCTTGAACTTTTGGGCTAGTATTTCTATATGTACACGGGTTTTCTTTGCGTCCTTTGTTTCATTTAGTTCTGGTTTGATCTATAAAAAGCTCACAAGTCAGGGTCAGAATGGTACTTCCCTGGCAATATTTTTTTCTAAATTTTAATTTTGATAGATCATTCAGATAAGAACTTCAAGGATGAAATTGCACAGAAACATACACTGTTAACTTTTCATCTTTTTCCAAATGATATAAAAACACGCTGAGAATTATTTAATACATCACATTTCAGAGATGGGTAGGAAGGGATTAAAGCACTTCAAGTAGTGAATGAGCCATACCTATATTCTCCACAGCTGTTCAGTGCACTCAGGATCACACTAATGATTCAGTCATTAAGACTGACAGAAGACTTGGAATGAATCTCAGTGGCAATCTGTAGAGAATTACTCAGAAAGTACAGTCACGATGTGGGTTTCCAGTACAGGTATAAGGATGTTCTTTTCATCAAAAAGCAATATAATTTTGGGTTTGTACCATGAGGAAAATGTGAGATGTTTCAACTGGTGGGAAGTCTGGTTAGTAATGTAATAATCTCCTTTTGTTCTAAATTATTTATTTTCTTTTTCTACTTTCTGCATCCTAAAGAGTCTGAAGCAAAAATCAGGCTGGTCTTAATTTTGTATTTACAAATACCTTATTAAAATGCAGACCACCTATTTCTCTCATCTTCCTGGGATCTTGCTCAGCTTAGTACCAAATTCTAATGTTGTTTATGTATATGTAGTTGTGAAGCACAGCAAGTTTTATTTTCGTTATTATGTAAACTCTCAAACTAGATCATAATAATTTTTTTTTTTTTTTTTCATTTTCTAATTTCGTATTTCTGTCTCTCTTAGTGGAAGTGAGTTTCCTGAACACATAGTCTCATCCTAGTTCATAAATTCAGGCAGATTTTAGAGCAAATAATGTTACGGAGGAAGTAAGCAGGTTAATGACTTCTGCTATGGACCATAATCTATGAGTTGAGCAAAGGTAAAATCTTTTTCGCATGCAAGGAGTTATAATGCTCGTAGTGATCTGTATGGGGTCTATGAATATAAGTATTAATCATTTTATATAAATAATACATTTTAGATATAATTATATGCAAATATTATATATGGTATATATGATATAGATATTATTTATCCTAATATTTAACTATTTTCTGTTCTAAGGGTGTATTGAGATGCATGTGCAAACTATAGCACCTTCAGTTTCCATATGTGAAGAGTCTGGGGAACACTATTTTTCTGTGTTGACTGTTGGTGATGAAATTAATTTAAATAAAATTGTCTTGAATCTCAAGATGTGAGGCAATATGATGACAGTTGGTCACATAGTTTTATATGCTTGAATTTTCTTAAGAAGAACAGTAGAACGTTTATTCCGAGAGAAGGGAGTGGATATGTGCTTTTTTTCAGCACTGACCTAAAAAAAAAAACAAAACCAACAAACAAAACAGAGAGAAAAAAAGCACCTGTGGTCAAATAATTCTACAAGAAAATGTCTACATTTGCACCTGAAGTGAAATGCTTCTACAAGATTTTTAAAGACAGACAGACATCCATTTACGGACCAGGAGAGATCTTCAATAATTTTCTAATTGTTGTAAAGGGTTGTCTGAGACCTGGTGGCTGAACAAGCAGACCAGCTTTAGTAAATGTTTCAACTGAAATGTTGAAGTGTTTTACTCTGAAAAAGTTATAAAATGAGAATCTGAAAAATTTCTGTCTCTCCAAGATTCAACTTGGTATTGATTAAATGATGTCTTGGGGTCCCTTTTAGTCTCTTTTTATCTGGTTCTGCAAGTATGGCTTAGAAATTGTAACTTCTTCCAGTGTTAAATTTTAACTAAGACAGATTTTTAAATGTGTTGAAATGTTATGAAGGTGTAGATTTGATAGAGATTTTAATAATGTCTGAAGCATCCCTTGGACTTTTTCAGGTAAGAATGTATTTTTTTAAACGTTCTAATTATACTCTGCACCTTAGTTCTTAATGGTTTCTTTGGAGTCACCGGAATAATAATGGTAAATAAGAAGAATTTTAAAAATAGGCTAAAAAAGCATAGCAGCATGATCAGGAAGGTTGCATTGCAGCATTATTTTCCTACTCCTTAAATACATACGTACGCAGTCACTTCTCTGAAAAATGTGTAGTAGTTTTCAGAGACTGCTTTGGACTCTCATACATGTGAGCAATTCACTTGTAAGAGTGAATCAAGTGCCTCTCTGCCAGTTTTCTGTCTGGCATACATCCTGCTTTTATTGTTGTTGTGATTAGAAAGACCCGCTATTATTAAATACCAATTATAACATTTGGTCCAGTTTTCTGAAATTCATTCACATATGAATGATGCTATTGGGAATTTGTTGTGTAACCCTCATTATGCCTGCCAACCTTTTGTTCCGAGCAATTTTCTTAAGCACAAAACATGAAAATGCCCTTAGCTTTTTTTAACGTGTTCTTTTTCTCATGATTTTATTTTTGCTTTGTTCTTGGTTGAGGCTGAGAAAACAAATGGCATCTGTGAACCTTAGGTTTTTGTCTTTATTGCTATCTTTTGAGATATCTTTAGAGAGATATAACATTTATCTCTTTCTGTTTTAAGCAATTGTTTCGGGTTTAATCATATTTTTACTGTCTGCCACTGCTTATTTAAGCGAGCAGCTGAAAAGAAACAATCCACCCCCTTTCTACAGCACTATGGTAATACCTACTAGAAGTGTAGTGACTAATTCTCCCGCTTTCAAGGTGGTCTGTTTCACGTTAGTGTGTTCTTATGCTGCAATTGTTGTATTGAGCGTTGTCCACTGGATAATTGAGCAGTATGACAAACATGCCTTTCATCTTCTCTCCTCTGGGAGGATCTTTTAGGTCTGGTAGATTTTGTGTTGTCCTTTGGAACAGCACTGGAGAACAATCATTGTTTTGTAATTTGGAAGATTATTATCTCTGTGTCATGGTTTGAGCCCAGCATGGTATTCTTGCTCTGTTTGTTGAAGAAACTGGAAAAATGTTTTGAATGAGATGGGAGTGAAGAAGAAGAAAGGGCCATCCCATTCCAGACAGCCAGTTGAGTACTACCCTGGAGAGTTTTTGAGAGATGCAAGGCAAGTCATTTAACCCAAACTTTTTTCAGACAACTTTATGGATTGTGAGTCCAGCTTGCAGCTGTAAAGCTGCATTTAGCCTGTGTAGCAGCTTCACAGGTGAATCTGAAGTCAGAAGCTGTGTGGTGAACATATGAAAAGCAACATATTAGTAAGTACTATTAGGTATATTAAATTGGGTAACTGGAACTAGTGTATGCTTTTATTCTTAATTTCTGAGAAAATATTATCTTTTATCTAACAAAGAAATTTTTAAAATAAGTTATACTTGTGAAGTACTCGCATGCTGTGTCAGGGAAGACTCTAGGAGAGCCAATGAATAGGCAGATAATTCCCATTGGAAGAGAGGTTTCAGCTTTATACAGTAAATGAGGTCCAGGGTGATTCACTCAACCCCTTGAACAAAACACAGCATTGAACAGTTGCTCATTAAGTGAATGTTGTCCATCTCCTGAACAGAGAAGGCCAGAATCTTTCACAAAAAATACATAAACATACTTGAAAAATTTAAATTCGTAAAGGTGTTAAATTAAGGCTTATAGGCATTTCACATTTTTAAGGGCATGATCTGCAATCTTAATGTTCTTTTAGAACTGTAGGTTTCTGTATTTAGCATACGTACACATACATACACAGATTTGTTCCAGTTTGACAGTCCTTCACATGTTGTTTAGTGTGTGTGATTAGCATAATCACTGTGTGATTATTTCTCACCAGCCTTAGCATATGCAAATTCTTGTCTTTTGACTGACAACCATTATTAGACAATCAGAGTATAAGGATTTGCATAATCTCTGTGTGGTTATAGTATTTGTGTGCAGTACCAGTGTGAATGCAAATCCTTTTGCTCTGACTGGTTTCTGTATATTCAAGCAGTTTGCCAGAAATACTGCTGCTGCCTCAGCATCTCATTGCCAAGTTTAAAAATCTACAAGAAAAAAATAACAGATAAGAAAGCAATAGAGAAATACTACAGTCACATCAGAAAGGTGACTAGACAAAGCTATGGTTAAATAACTCTATTTAAAAAAAAAAAAAAATCCTTACTCTCATAAGATTTCAATAAGAGAATAAAAAGTTTACTTTGGGAATTCATTCTGAAGTACTATTCATATTACATAAACCAGTTACATTGTTTGGGAAGTGACTACAGTTTTCTTTTTGATAGATACCACTTTTTAGAGAAAAGTAGTTCTTCTGTAAATATTGTACATTACTGTAGTTGTTGCAGGTATTTTGTATTTAACTAGGTTGAGTAATATTTCTGCTTTATGTACATGAAAAGCATCAGGTTAGTTCTACCCTGTTTCATTGATAAGAGCAGAAATGGTAGACACTAAGAAAGGTGTAATGCTGAGTTCAATTCATTGCATAATTATTCACCATAATTACTAGGGCAATACTGAATAAAGTAAATGTGAAAGGATAAACCATGCATGGTAGCACATCTAGAACATGTATTTTACGCATCTGACATCCTACTGTTCTACCTGTACCTGAAACCAAAATATTATTGAACATTCATTTTCTTGAGTTTAATTATGCTTACTAATCTCTTCCCATCATTCCTTTTGAGTTGTGTTCTTTGGCTTGTTTATAAGATTCTTATTCACAGATTAGTGTGATGTGAAAAAAACAGGACTGCCGACTGCTAGCCCTAACAATGGGACGTATTTCTTATGGAAATACAGAATGTCAAATAAACTTAGGATCAAATCACTGAGCTGTTGTTGAATTATTCTATTTCTGACCTGGACACCAGTATATTAAGAATGTGTCAGGTAGATTGTAAGTTATAGGTCTGACAGTTCTGGAAAACATTACACCTACTACATGTGCTGCACAAATTTATTTTTTTTAACATGCACAGTTAATATTTTCAGGAGGTTTGAGATGGATGTGCACACACAGAAATGAACTGCAGTGTTTGACACCTAGTAGGTCCAATACTTCCTGGAAGTTTTAGACCTATTGCACATGCTTTGTCCAGCTTGAATGTGCAGCTGCAGTAGATGCCAAGTATCTCCTGGAGAAGGAGCTACCACTGAGCTGAACAGTGCTCATAATATGGGCACTCTATATGGGCAGTGTAAAGCTGAATGCCCAGCAGTTCTATAAAACATCAGAGCTTCTGCATAAGTAATAATATAATCATTTAATGTTATCATATCATATCATATTGCTGCATTTGTACAATTAACCAGCATGATTGCAGGGGAAATGGTTGTGAATTCTTAATGCTACTGAGATCAGAGAGGAACTGCTCAATTCTTAATTGGAAATTGTGAAATTATGCCCTGAGAAAATTTCTGGTTGGAAAAGTCCCCCAACTGTAAATGGCAGTGGCTTTGCATGATTGAGGAGCTTCCTATAGCTTTAGTAACCGATCTTCTGTGTTTCTACTAGTATGTCACAATTATAATGCAGTAGGCAGTTTTATGTTTGAACTGCTTGGTGTTAAAACTATCCATCATGAAGTTTTAAAAATGGATTAAGTTCACAGTAACTACAAACTGTGGAGGATAAGATAATAATATTTTGTTCTTTTTTGCTTGGTAAGGCATTGTGTATGTGTTTGGTAGAGGATTTACACTGTTTCCAATGCTCGGATTTCACCATTTGTTGGAACATAAGAGAATGAATGAAAGGAGTCGCCAATGAGTTATCTTTATTTCTTATCAACTTTACAATTAAGATGTTCACATTCCATTTATATGTGGAATTATTAATACCTTGTCTGCAAGTATAATAATATTACAGCGTGCTTGTTTGACTTAATTTTTATACTTAAAATTGAATGTGTTTGTAGAAATACAGACCTACCATATAAAACCACACTCAGAATATCATTCCTTTAATGTTATTTTCATTGTAACATTGTATTGTATTAGCATCTGGATTTTAAGAATTTCTGAGAGGTGTTGGTGGCTGTGTCACTGAATTCACTTACATAGTCAAGTAATGGAGGTCAGTCTTTTGGTGGGCAATTTTTTTGTAAATTACCACTAAAATGTTCTACAGCAATTTTTTCCTGAGAGCTTCAATGACCTGATGTGTTTTTCTGCTCTCTTAGTATAGGACCATAGTGATTTGAGTCAATCTTTTGCAGCTAATTTCTTTGGCTTTGAGGTAAAAATACTTTCTTACTTATTTAATTGTTTTAGGACTACCATATTTTCTGAGCATCGACATTATCTTCATCCTTTGACCTGGATGCTTTTATTTATAGACAGCAGTTCAATTCCATTAGTTTACTGTCAACCTCAAGCATTTGAAATGCTCATGTCATGCCCCTTGCTTTTAATGCAGAACTAAAAAAATAAAAATAGCTACCTTTAGTTTATACCCTTTTGTGACTTGAGCCTCTGTGGATCAAACTTGCATGCTTTCCTTTTCTATTGGTTTGTTGTTTTTAACTTAGGCATACTCTTACACCTCTGGGATAAGAAGTCACATAAAAAGAACTAATTAAAAATATATGTATTAAAAATTTGGTGGAATTCAGTAAGAGCAATGTATTTGAATTTCAGTTGCAGCATAAAAAAAAAATTCTTTACCAAAAAAAAAAAAAAAAAAAAAAAGAGAACAACACTTAGTAATTATTTGTAGAAATTATGTAAAATTTATGTTTCCAAAAGATCAAAATTCTCTGTAGGTAAAATTTACCAGCCCAGGTTCTGCCTTCTGGAGATACCTAATGAAATTTCATGAGATGGAGACTTCACTACAGAAGGTCTTCAAGGATAGCTGCTATGGTGATTGGTGATTCTGGAAAAATTGTCCAGATGGGTAGGATAACAGAGGATGTCCTGGGTCAACTTCTTGGTGATTTTATGGTAGATGTTTCATCCAGAAAAGTTAATGCAACGGCTGGTCCTTTAATCCAAAGTCCACAAAATAAAGAGCTCTTTTGTGCTCTGTTGTAAGCACAAGAACAAAGAAGAATGCAGCTACAGTAAGGTCAAAGCTAAGAAAGTGGAGTAAGGGGCCACCTTCTGCCAATGCCCTTGGTTTAAGCCTGGATTTTGCTGAAGGGGCAAGCCCCTGAAGATCTTGGGAAGGGAATACAGTATTTGATCAAAGAAAGTAAATAATATCATGTTACCACAGATTTCAGCTTGAATAATTAAAACATAGATTATATTATTGCTGTGCATTTTATGTATCGAAAGCAAAAATTAACCAAATTAAAGCCTTTCATATTTATCTTCATTCCTCAAAATAACAGTTACATTGTTGTCTGCAGTGAACCTTGAGCAATGTGCTTGTGAGAGACGAGAAACCAGGCCTGTGAGAAACTAAGACAAACAACCTGGGAAAGCAAAAGTTGAGGCCGGTTGAAGAAATGCCTCAAACACTCGCAAGACAAAACTCTGAGTCCCAGGGTGCATTCTGTGGAGGCCGAAGCTGATAACGCTGCCCGATGTAGCTGGGGGAGAGAGCCCTGTGGAGACAGGACGGCTCTCCTCTGGGGCACCTGGGCAAATTTCAAGGGCCATGTGTCCGGTGAATGAATTTTGCTTCATTATCCATGAAATGCATATTAAAGTTAACACCCCTCAATATGCTAATGAGGGCTGACATGATCATGCTAATTACATCATCCCATGAAACACCTTACCCCTCCCTGTGCATGGGATGTGTAGCTATGTGGGTCGACCTAGGGGACGGACCCAAGGAAAATGGGTATAAATCAAAGGGGAGAAGAAAGGGCCCCCTCTCTCTGTCTCTGCCCCCCCTCTGCCCCCCCGGCCGCCTGGAGAGAGCAGTGAAGTGAAGACAGCCGATGCCAGCAAAAAAGACAGCTGCCTCCTGGAACCCTTGCCGGTGGGATCAGCGCAGGAACCCAGACCGGTGATCTGTGTTCCCCCATTCCCTCTATCTCCCTCTTTTCCTTTTTCCATTAAGAAATGCAAGGCATATTATATTGCTCACCACAACTTGCTCTATACTTAGCCAATTATCATGTGTTCAATTAGTACGTTGTGGGTAGTTAATAAATGCTTGGACTTGGAGACTTGTTGTCTGCTCCAATTGGGGATTTGTGAATCTGAATCACTTGTCCCCCTCGTCTGAGTGGGATGTGACAGTGCTATCCCTAGACTGACCACAAGCAAAACTGTGACACAGTCTGCATTACATAGTAAGATATACCTAGTACTGGGTAGTAGAAAAGCAAAAGGTAGAGAACAAGCAAACACAGGGCAGCTCACCCTCTTTTTGTTGTAACTTACAGTGCAAATACATTGGTGAGACGAAGTAAAGGGACATGTTGCAAAGTTTGCTCTCCTGCACAGCTCTGACAGCTGAATCATAATCTTTCATGTGAATTGCAGACCTCTCTGTCCTTCGCTATAAATGAGAGTAAATTAAATCAGTTGCATCTAAGAAATAAAATAAAAACCCAGCAATTATAATATAGCACTAGTAATGAGTAAAAAGCGTATTTTATCAAAGTTTATCATGATAACTTGTATTTTGAAAGCAAATATTACTTACGTAAGTTGTAATACAATTTATCTGTGCAATTAGTAACATTCAGTGAGCTTGGAAATTCGGCTAAGTATCTCGCCACTTGCTGATTACTTCAGCCACATGATATTATTTCCCTCTTTATACTTTCCTGCAATCGTTGCTCTCTATTTTCTGGCAATCAGCTGCGTCTCTTTGTTCCTCTGACTCTCAGCAGGGCTCCTCTCTGTCTTCCAGCGTCTGTGAGATCTGAGTGCTTATCATCTGCACCTAGGTATCCCATTACGTCTCTCAAATTTCCTGCATAAAAGTTCTGGAGGCATATCTGGTGCTTTTGGATGTTTATTTGAAATTTATGGATTGGTGGTGTTTCACGAATGAAATCTCCAGGAAAAGATAATAACATCAAATACCACTACAGCATTCTGCCCCAACTTTATTAGAATCTGGGGCTAAGTTTTGAAGTTTAATTCTGCTTTGCAATATCAAAGAGCAATTGGCAGAGAAAGGTTTCTTACTTTGAAACAGCTTTTCTTAATCAACTTGGAGGCTATCCAGAACACTTCTTCATTTAGAGCAACAAACACAAATCATCCAGTTCACAATAAGGCCATGTAACAGTATATCTAGGAGCCTGCATCTTTCGAAAGAGAAAGAGAAGTGTGCAGATGGATTTCTGTATCAGCACATAAACAAGAGAAAATCTGTGGAGTGATTAGGAGAGAAACACCACATTTTTCCATGAGACCAAAATAAAATTTAATACAAAAACCAAACCAACTATTCCACACATTCATGATTCTTGTCAATTTTGAAAAATTGTTTGTCTCATTCTCAATATGTAAGCATCAGTTCCCCCAGAAATGCAACCTCATTTGGAGTTAGAATTCTTAGTGTGAAGATAAGTAAATCCAACTGAAAAAAATTACTTGTTCCTTTTTAGGAACCATGGGGGTACCTTTTATATAACCCTTAGAGAGCTTATTTGTTGTCTTTCTTCACTTATGGCACTTGTGAGATAATGTCAGAGTTTAACATGTTATAAACTAATATTGTCTCTCAGCTGTGGTTAATGTGACAACAGTTACACTGGATCAAAGAATGAACATTTTTTTTGTTACCGTGTGCTGGCTTATTTCTATACCTGGGCTTCTGGTTTCCCTAAGTATTTTAGACCTGCAGTAGCGAAGGGAACAGTGCCTAAATTTCTTTAGAAATTTGGGCTAGATTTCTCCAAACTTCAGCAGCAGTGAAATAGCACTGAGTAAGACCAGGTCATGTCTGAGTGTTGAAAATCACAGGATACAGGTCTATTGGTTCTGCTAGCATAAGAAGTCACTTCTTGAGTAGTGGAGCAGGTGGACAAAGAAGAGCTGTTACTATTTCCTTTCCCGTGTGGTGGTGTTCTTTCTGGTCTATACAACAGTATTTTTGGACCGTGGACTCTTTCAATATTGTGTTACTGAGTGCCCCTAACACATGGTTTGATCACTGCAGAAAGTCTTACACAGCATACTGTAGTGTTTCAGAGCTTGATATACTCTGACCTTAGCCATCGGTGTTATTTTGGGGTTATGTTATGTCCCTAGTTTCTATGTGGGATCGGTGTTCTTTTATGCTGGTGGCTGCACAACTGTATGAGGTATTTCACTTTCACACCTAATTGAAAAGGATGATCAAACTGAGCATGTCTTCCAAACCTTTCTATAAAGCTCTGCCATTTTCCTTGTTCCTTTCTTTGACCGTTCTGAATTTCTTTTCAACAGGAATTAGTTTAATGGCCTATTTCATATCTGACACTGAACAGCTGTCAGGTGATGCAAAATTTCTGTAGTGATCTGTTCTGGATTCACTGCAATAGAGGCCATGACTGTCTACCATTACAGCTTCCATGAATAATTGATTACCCTAAGGAAAAGCTCTGATTCTTTATTTATCAAATAACTCTTTGCTGACAGACTAGAAAAAAGTGAATCATGGGGACATGAACATAGAAAAAGGTTGTTTTTCTCAAGACACATACACATTATGCTTTGTGAATACTGGTTAGCATCAGAGTTAGGCAATTAATTGTATTTGCATCTGTGAATTTTTAACAATACAATTTAAAGATAACAACTATCAGTGGTTTTACCAAGTTACTGTAAAGCTATTACTAGATTTTAAAAATAGCTGTCAAATGCTTCTTGTGAAAAAGAAATATTAATTTTGAACAATGAATTTGAGGAAGTGGATTTCACTCCTCCCTATATCTTGAATAGCTTTTGATAAATTCTCTGCCAAAACGGTACATTTTTTTATGGGACTGTGACTTCCAGACACTACCAGATCAGTGTTCTGGTAGAGGTTAGTTCAGAATAATGTTTTTCATGAAAGTAAAAATTAAAGTAAGGTTTATTCAAAATAGTTTCTTCTAAATGACTGTGAAAACAATCTTTAGTGGGTTTGGATTTTCATAGATTGTGTAGAATTTGTTTTATGGAAAATATTAATTTATTGGTTCCTGGAAATTTTTTTTTTTTTTTTCAGAGTACTGAGATATTGTATGTTATTCTGGAATTATTTGTATATAATATTCTTTCACATTTCCATTGATCCTTTTCTTAGTAATTTTGTTTAAAATATTCTTGTTCCATTTGGTGAGCTAGCTTTTCTATGATATAAAAACCATAAATTGGTGTTTTGATAGGTAAACTTGTTCAGCTTTTTGCTTTCTTCAGTAGATTGGTGCATATAGAATTGAACTAAGGGTATGTATTTCAAGATAGCTAATGACACATTTCTTTGTCCCTCTCTGTATTACCTCTTAATAAAGCTGTGTGAAGAAGAAATATTAATTTTCAAAGAAAAATAGTAGTTTTCTGTAGTGTGGTGTATGATATGGCATGTTGCACAATCTGTTCTGAGATTATAGATAACATAATTTACAGTGGAACAGCAAAAGCTTTTCTTTTTCTTTTCTCTTTACAGATGGACCCAATTCAAAAAGCTGTAATAAATCATACGTTTGGGGTTCCTCTTCCTCATCGAAGAAAGCAAATCATATCATGCAACATTTGCCAGCTGAGATTTAATTCTGATGTAAGTTGATCATTTTGTATCAGATTAGAAATACGTACTTATCTTCTACGATGTGCCATAATTTGCATAAATTGAACCTAAATGAAACGTTGTGATTTCAGTTTGTGGCTCAGCAGATGAAAAGGCTGTAGGATGCTTCAAATAAACACAATTATTTGGTAGTGTTTATACACCCGGCCAGATTTTCCCTGTAGATATATCCTTGCAAGGTCATCAACTTCAGTTGTGCTGCACAGAGTATAAATAAGAAAATGGATTGATCCATTATTGCTAATAAGGCTGAAATACTTGCTGAATCCTAATTCTTCTACTAGTCCTAGTTATGTTTGCCTTCCTTTTCAACCTGTAAATGTTAGAAGTTATTCAGATACACTTGTCCTTTTGGATCTACCTTCCTTTTTCTATCGTTACAGTATCTGTGTCAAGCCAGAATGTTCCTGTTCTGCCAGTACAAGCTTTTAAAGAGGGGGGGAAAAAAAAAGAAAAAAAGCAAGCAGATTATATTTTTGTCAATCGGTTCCTACCTTACATCCTCTCACTCCTCCAGCAATCAAGTAGTAGCGAGCTGAACTGGAGATGGTCTCTAATAAACAGAGGAAACCCATCCCCCATAATTACCCACAGAAGCTGTGCTGTCGTGCTCCTTGCCGAGGAATACTTGTTCTGTCACAGAAAAGCCACTTAGAATTTGATTCGTTTATTTCCATCTCCGGGATCATCGTGTGTGCAGACAAACCCTGACAGATACAATGTATTTTCTTCTGCTATTGTAGTCTCTCCAGGAAGTTTCTTGACAGTGCATTGCTGGTGGATACTTATCTTCCCCTACCAAATGTCTTTCATTTGCTACTCGTTTTACTAATTTAAATATGGAAGTTACTTCTGTCAGAATAAAAATGCTTGAAGTTAGAGTGAGGTCTAACTCAAAAATGGCCATGAGGTTCCTTCCTCATGCTAATCATATGAAGAAATGAAATAATTCTTGTGTGCTGCTGCTTCTTTGTAGGCAGCTATTTATGTACAGTTTGTACCTATTTTCAGTTTATCACTTATTTATCAAAGTCATGAACTTGTCAAAAACTTTAATTGAACCTTGAAGACTCCTTTTAAGGATTGACCACCAAGGGATGAAAATAATGTAGCTCTCTTCATTCCCCTCAGTTTTTTATTGCTTAGAAATAATTTTAATGAGATCTCAGTCAGAATTTCCAGACCTGGCAGCATCATGTACTTACTTTCACTGGTGACTCCAGGTTTTGTAGTTCATAGGCTGAATGGACACTTTCCTCTTATACCATGGACATAATTCTCAAACAGTGGTGCAAGGAAAGGTAATACATTCTCTGGAGCTGTCATCTCCCTCACAGATGAAAATATAAGAGTCAAATTAGTCTCTTCCATTTAGGAGACAGATGCTAGAATTAAGACTGTAGATACCGAGCCATTCACAGGAAGGGAACAATGGAGACTTCTGGGCTACAGTGGATCCCACTGACTGAGCAGCCTAACTCATCACTCATAATTTTCAGCTTTGTCTCAGGAAAAAACATATCCACTGAAACACACATAGTATATAGCTGCAAGAGACATCAAACTCTTTGGTGTTACATACTGAAGTGAAACACCTCCTTTCTAAGAGGGTAGTCCATTTGTTAGTCTGCAGAAAGATCCAGACAAAAGAGAGGATGAACACATCATTAAAATGACTTAGTCATTAGCAGATACACAACTCAGATTGAAACATGAAGCGGAAAATTTTCCAGCTGACAGGAGCTAGGCATTTTCCAGAAAAAAATGTTTGAAATAAAAATTCTTCTACACAGATGCAAAGAATATCAGTGGAAACTCTTACTTCTTACTCAGAGGACTGGTATGCTCCCATACTGTTCCTTTTCTGCTGTTCTTAAAAAGGTTTCAAAGGAGCAGGGAGGAAGAAGCAGTGGCCATTTTTAGAGTCATCTATAGTGTCCAAAAAACTGTTTTCAGAAGAAATCTATTCATTTAGACTGTTCACAGCAAACTGTTGGATGAAAAGCTGTTAAGTGGATATTTAGTTGTTACTTCACACCTTCAAGTGATAGAGGCTTAAACTCCAATTTGCCAACAGTGTTCAGTACAAGGTTGTCCTAATGCTCCCCCTCTCTCAAAGTAGATCAATATCATTAACTTTATGGAATGGGGAGACCTTTCAGGTGGGTATCTTTCACTTTCCACTTGTAATATTCACCTAATTTTTAAATAACCAGTGTTGCTGATTGATGGAGAGATTACAATCCCAGAGCTGCCTGTTGATTAACCTGAGACAATATCTCTCCCCCTTTGACCTATCACACAGAAGAGATTTGTGGATATCTTTATGATGGTCTCTTCTCATTCCAGTGCATATAGTTATTACTGCTCAAAATCACAAAGTGCTCTGCTGAGACTTTCCAAGAAATAATAATTAGTTGGAGTTCCATTGCAGTTTAGAAATATGCTTGTCTGCAACATGAGGGGAATAGGCAGAGCTAAGTTCCTCTGTTGCTTGGGTAATTCTGAATGTCCACCAGGTTTTGAAGCAAAAATGTGCTAAACTGAAGATTTATTATTGAGACTTAAAGGAAAGATTGCTGTGAAGAAAAAGATCTATTAGCTACCAGTTTTTTGATAAATTTACTATATGAATGGCAAGTACACACATTATAATTTTTTCTCTTATTATGAAAAAGTTTTAATTTACTGAATATTCCTAACTTTCATTTTCATCGTATTTTGGTGAATATGATTTAAAATGATAACAACAATAAATAGCTTTTCTTTTCAGAAATCTAGGGCATTGTGGCTGTTCTACCAATATGCCTTTATTTTTAGATGCTAGAGATAGAATTTATCGTACAGTAATGAATAGAAATTCCATTTACCTACTGCATGACAGTATTATGAAAATGTTTACAATAAAACTGGTCTGTGAGATTTTTCATTTTTGCAGAGAATACAGAATTTTTTCCCCTTTGATACAAATTTCTTTCAGAGCAGAAGAGCTTTTTTCTAGTTACATAGTATCAAAATTACATTTCAAAGAAAAATGAGAAAAGGCAGTACAATAGTCTAAAATCGTTTAGCTTCTTTCTAAAGGAGTTATCTATAAATCTTCATGACAGCTGTGTGTTCAGTATTTCTTTTTAAAATAAATCTTCTCATACTAGGGAAGGGAGGAATGAACAAGCAACCAAAGTCTCTCCATGCTGAGAAAAAACATTAGAACAGCAGAGGTAGGTTCTGTGGAGTCAGTTTCAAGCAGTGATTTTTATTTTTTTTTTTTTTTCAGTGAGAGAGATCTATATATAACATTTACATTCACATGGTGCATCCAATAACAAGGCAAAACATTTAAGTATGTGCTTAGCTGCAAGTGAGTGTGTTGCCATTTAGATTTTGGCAGATGCTGAGAGCTATTGCACCAGTTCAGAAGAACTGTTAAATGAATGGTTTGTGGTAAACGTTAACCATCTGCTAAAGTACCCTGTAAAATGAAGTCCAGCTGACTTCAGTAAGACGACTCATGTGCTTACAGGTAGGAGTACATTCTCTGCTAATATAAGTGATCACTAAAAAAACAACAAACCAACCAAAACCCAACAAAAACCAAAACCAAACAAAAACCCAAACAAACCCCCCACCAATTTCCCCATAGCTTGGAAAAAAAGACCTTACTAAATTTACCTCATTTTTTGATCAGCTGTCTTGACTATTTGATCTTCCTTTGCCTACATTTCTAATTTCATCATTTGATCAAGGTAGTGACAGTGTCTGTTAACAAGGTCAATTCTTGCAAAGGGATTCTCTCTTTTTCTTCCCTTTCATTTAATGCAGATGTCTGAGTGATAATCCAGCTTGCCTTTAGAGAGAGGTTGGACAGCGGTTTTATGTACTCACAGGACTTGAATTTCATTATGATACACTGTAAAAATATTTCCAAATATGTTAGTCAGAAATTATTGTTTGACTTAAGTAGCAAGAGTAGTAATACTCTCCTGAAAATCATGAGCTGAATGCTTGTCATGGATTCCTTATTTGTTGGTTTTTACCTTGTTTTTTTCCATGTCTATAAAGCAAAGGCACTGAATTGATATATAGTTCAACTGTATGAAGTTGTCAGGATTCAAAAAGTCCTGTTTCGGTAAAAGAATAGTGAAGGATTTTTTTGAGGATAAGGAGGCAATATAGCTCCACAGTCTTTTACTATGGTTCTAACTTTCATGGGGAAAGAAGCAAGACCAGAGGACTTATAACCTATTTAGGTTATGCTTGGTATCGAGAACAAATGATTAAAGTATCAATTTGTAAGCACCTAAGGGATAATAAGGTGATAAGAAACAGCCAACATGAATTTGTCAAGAACAAATCATGTCAAACCAATCTAATTTTCTCCTTTGACAGGGTAATTGGTCTAATGGATAATAGGGAATAAATAGATGTGATGTATTTTGGCTTTAATAAGGGTTGATACAGTCCTGTGTGACAGTCTTGTAAAGTAAGTAGGGGAATATGGTTCAGGTGAAATTGTTAAAAGTTGGTTGCACAACAGATTGAAAAACTGTACTGAGAGTGGTTGCTGATGGTTTCCTATCAAAACAAAAGATCACTACAAGTCAGGATCTGCAGGAGTCTGTTCCATGCTTGCTGCTACTCTAAATTTTCATTAGCAATGTGCCTGACAGAATAGAGAGTACATGTATCAGGTTTGTGGATGACGCCTAGATGGAGGATGGCAGGCGCTTGATGGCAGGTGACGAGTTCAGGATTGCAGTCCAAAATTATCTTCAGCAGTTGAAGAAAATAGTCTGGAATTCCGACAAGTGCAGTAAATAAAAGCACAAGCTATTGGGCTTAGATTGGAAAAATTAAATGCACAAGTAGTAAAATGAGAAATGTCTGGCTTAATGGGCAAAAATGAATTATAGTGAACCACAATCCAAATATACATTAACAATTGGTAATGGAGAAAAAAAAGAAAAATAAACCCACCCAATTAATCCTATGATTTTTTTTTTTTCCCCCCAAGACTGTTCCATTTATCAATAGACAGGTAAGTATTCTACAGTATTTGAAATTGGCAATGGCTTGGGTGGAGAATTATTTACAGCAGTGATCATCACACTTTAAGAAAAGCATAATTAGTTGCAGAATTTAGAAGACATCCACTAGTATGACAAGGTGTTAAAAAACTTTACTTGCCTAGGGAAAGTAGAAAGTACTGGATAGATGTACAGTGAAAAAGACACAGAAGATATAGTAGGTTTTCAGTGTATGAAAGAAGGATAATAAGAGAACAGTGACCAACTGATCTTTGTGTTCCATGGTTTTGATAGAAGAATAAATTTGATTTATTATTCAGCTTAATTCGATTCAAGATTTTTTTTGTTGGAATATTTGGTAAAACAATTCTAGCTATAACGGTAGTGAAGTTCTGGAAGGAAACACATAAGGACAATTGTGGGCTCTCTGGCAGCAGAGGGTCTTAACATGTTAGACATCTGTTTCTGAGGATGGACAGGAAACACTGAGTGTAATCCCAGATGTGAGAGAGAAAGATTATATGACCTCCTGCTTGACTAACTTCCAAACCTGTTTCTGTGGTTTGGAAGAGGTAATAGAAATTTCATTTCTTGTCTGTGCCAAGCCATGGTCACACCTGGCCTGCTTTCTCTGTTTGCAAAGAGAGAGGAACTTTCAAAAGCTGGGGCCATTAAGATCCAGGAAAGGCTGATATAGCTAACTTCTTGAAGTTATTTAGTGTTTCACCCTTCTGATTTGAAATCTATTTTTCAACTTTCAGAGATCTGCTTAAATGATTTTTGAAGCCATGCATGCTCTTCGCCTCAGTCACTGTGTGTGGCTATAACCATGTTCTTATTCTTTGCATGTTTTGTTGTGCCTTCAATTATGGCTTAGATTTAGATTTGGATTTTCAATTAACCTTTAGATTTAGAAACCTGCTTTGATATAAACCCAACAATTTCTGCTTGAATTGTAATGCACAGCTTCCTTAATCAAAGTCTGTTGTTGCAGACATTGCCAGCCATCAAACACATTTATCTATTATCTCAGGGCAATCTTACTTCTGGTCTTTCCAAACCAATGCATCTGCAGTCTGTGAAGTCATCAGCCTGATTCTTTAAGGAGATTCTCTTGTGCAACTTCTAGAGATGCTCATCCTCCCCTTAAAGTCAATGTTACTATATGATAGTATTAATTGCAGCACTTGTACCTCTCCAAGAATAAAACTTCAACCAGAATTAACTTATTTATATATGTTTTTAAAAATTATATATAGATGATATATATAGTTTATAGAATTCTGTGTAGATGGATATATATATGAGATACTTCCTTCTAATGATGCACCATCTTTTCTGTACTATGGAGTTCAGTGTAAGGAGAAACAAATGCTGATTTCAGTTGTGGAATTGCACATGCCATTCATTTGAGATCAGAATGTGAGTCAGAATGGAAATACATTCATAGGTCGACACTTTTCCAGAGATATTGGTTTATAGTATTCACTGGAAAAAGTAGCAAGTAATCATAGAAAGTGATTAGTGCAGAGATTTCCATGGGATGTCTGGCATTTGTGTCAACACATTATGGAAACCCTAAAGAATTTTTAAAAGAAATAATTCAAGGTATGTGAATTTTTGGCATACTAAAAGTCTAATCAAATAGCACAGAATATTTTGCACTTATGTTGCATACATGACAAATGTGAAAACAACCTAGGTTTGGGGTTTTTTTCTCCCAGTTCAGTGGAGTCTGTTTTTATAGGCCTAGCCTGCACATTTTAGAAGCATTACCTCCTCTTTCCTAGACCACAGGCTGCAATATGAATTGCAGTCAGGTCCTGTGCGGGTCTGCTGTTTTTCATACTAGAGAATTAATTTTTTTTTTTTTTTGACTGTGTATTGTATTTTGACATAATTTTTTTTTTTTTTATTTTAATTCTGGTAGATGCTGTTTCATTCTGAGATGGTTGTGAGTAACCTTTGTTCATGTAGGAAATTAATTTATAAATTGTGAAATCCAAATTATCCTGTTGAACAATAGTAATGAATTTTCACATAACCTGCAGTTTCTTAAAGCATTTCTAAAATGCTTAATAGAAAGTATAATTTTGGTTTGCTGTGTAAAGTACTTTTTTCCATAGTTTTTACCTTCTATAGAGTACTTTTTATGCACCTATACAACATAGAAGCAAAAATTATTCATATCTGCCACAGTACCTTGTTGTTTAGCCTAGGAGTACTTTTGGAGGTGTTGAACTGAGTCCCCGGACTAATAGTTTAAGGACATGGATATTTTCTTGCCTCTTAAGCATTGCTTACAAACTAAATGTTTTGGGTGATCCTCAGTAACTGCTGTAAGTGGTCTCAGTGGTCTACAAGCTATGGAGCTCTCTGCATGAACTCTTCACTAATCCTTGTACCTATCTCCTTTCTTGTAGTGAAAGTAATTTATTCTGTCTAGAAAATCTACTGTTGCAGAACATGGACCAGCCCAGAGGTATCAGGC
This sequence comes from Athene noctua, assembly GCF_965140245.1. NCBI lineage: Eukaryota > Metazoa > Chordata > Aves > Strigiformes > Strigidae > Athene > Athene noctua. The sequence continues at coordinate 144,172,721 of NC_134038.1, read as the reverse complement.
TCACAGAGGCATTGCCTGAGGACAAGAAGACAGTAGGAAAGAAGGAAGGTTTTAAGTTATTGATCTTTAAGAAAGCATGCTCTTAATGTCAGCTGGTTAGTCTGTTGCTGGTGTGGAGAGATGGAGCGCCCTGGTGTCTACTGTATTCATACTACAAGACTTACACTTTCCTCTCAAAATTCTCTCTCCAGCCACATTCAGCAGTGGCAGTTGAAGAAAGAGTGTCTAAATCAAGCACTGAAACAGGCTGCACAGGCAGGTATTTAAAAGATATGTAGATGTAGCACCGGGGAACATGGTTTAGTGGTGGACTTGGTAGTGTTAGTTAACGGTTGGACTCAGTGATCTTAAGGGTATTTCCAGCCTAAATGATTCTATTCTATATATCAAGGAGAAAGCAAAGTCTAACGCTTCCCTGGTCCCTGCACAAGCAGAGTTTATCGGGGAATGTCTGACATCTATGTCCACTGAACATCAGAATCAGTATAGGAACATGATCTTGGAGAGATTAAAACATTCAGCTGATCAGCAGCTGTTCCTATGTTAGGACGTAAAGATTATGTAAAACTTAAACTTTCTGTATTCACCTTTGTGAACTCTTGCTTCCTACCTCTGCTTATCCTACCAGGTAATTTCATTTTCAGAGCACTCCCCTTTTTTTTTTTTTTTTTTTTTAAAAAAAAAAAAAAGTCAATTGTGAAGAAGGATTGACATTTCTTGAAAATTACTTGAGTTTGCTAGAAATGATCTGTGAGTAGGCAATGGCACTCTCTGATAGTCCTGTTTATAATTGGCAAAAGACTAATAACCAGAATTTTGACTGTGGAATATGGAGACAAATTGGTTTAAAAGGTTTCTGCTTCTGGTATGGAAGTAAATGATTTCAGTATTTGTCCTATTGGGGCCAACTTCTAACTTATCCTTGACAGTAGATGGTCTCAGAACTGAAAAGAACAGAAGAAGGAGAGAAAGGCAGAAGTGAGACTTGTTAACAGGAGAGAAAGTTTGAAACAAAAGCAACCTCCATCTTGTGTTTGAACACATCCATGATTGTTGCTGTCAGAAATTTTCCTTCTCTTAGAAATTATTAAATTAGAATATAAGAATGTACCAGAAAACAAGATAATGGGAAGTAGACCTAAGTGGTCCGATAGGCCCTAGATTTTCCAAAATCTTCTTTCAGTGTCAGGAGAGTGCTTAATGTGGATTATCTGTCACTCACTAAGATTACTTCCAGGCAAATTACATATGTATTTCCATATGCTTTCAATGAATTGAGTCCTGTAGGCATATTCTTTGGGTTACAATAGTGTCAGAAAGGTTTCGTTCCTGGAGCAGGGTGGGGGAACATGAAAATGGAATTCAAATGCTAAAGTTAGGCAGGTAGTCGCTAAATGGAGTTTCTTTGAAGTCTTTGGCTGAAATTGTGGTAATGAAGACAACACTTATATTTCTGAACTGTACATTGAAAAATGCCATTTTATACACAAGTGAATTAGTATAGACAGGGAAAAATATAGACAGTATGAAAGATATAGACAATATAAAAGGAGGGAAAAGAAGTTTCTCTTCCAGTTCTCTCATGTTCCATTCATGGAAGAGACTGCCCATTTCAACTGCAAGGAGAGAAACCTCTGCTTTATCACTTTTTGCCATACATTTATTTGTATTTGAGACATTTTTTTCTATGAGGTTCTTCAGTCAGTGTAGGAAGTAAATCAGTCAACTCTAATAAACAATTGAAATTTATGACCAACTCTGATGAGGACTCTGCAGAAACAACTTTCCACAAGCAAATCATCACCTAAAAGGAAAGATAAACTGTAAACTCTTTACTGTGCAGTCTTTATCTAGCTTTGTTTGGTCTGTTGTGACTTCTTCCTTATAGATTTATTTTAAAAAAATGAGAATTTATACACTAGAGAATCCGAGATTCTGGATTATTAATAAGAGGTGCAGATAACAAATTTCACTATAAAAATGGCAAAATATTGTCTGCTTTCTGTCACCAATCAGTGACTCTTGGCTCACTTTCTTAGGCACTGATAAGGACATAAAGAAGAACTGGGAGAAGAGGAACAGGCAGGGTTGTGTCAAAGTCTGGTCCACAGAAAGAGCACATTGTGAAGAAAATGTGCAGTTCTGTGTGATGTAGAAAGATTGTCATCAAAAAGAGTTAAATGATGTAAGTTGTATTTTTTCTCAAAAAAAAAAAAATTAAATTCCTAATTTCTTCTAAAAATGCATTAGAAGTGAATTCACTCTTTTACCTGGCTTTGGTTGATTATACTCTATTCCAACCGACATAAAATCTTATCAAGTAATATTATCCTAAGTCTGGACAATATTTATTTATTTATTTTTTCCCCTTTATGGTGAGTAAAATTGTACTCCCTCGGGTACCTGTGATATAATCTTCTTCACTGTATCTGTGCAGCCACCTCTTGTAGCAAATATCATATTTTCTTTTGTGAGAATTACTATTAAACATAACTGCCCCTGATGTAAACAAATTCCATTTCAGTACCTCCAGGCCTGACTTTTTCAGCTCCTTGGTTTTTTTATCAGTCCTTGCATGTCTTTTAAAGTCTCTGGATATATTGCTATTCTGTGGACTTACATCACAGCTAACAGCTGGGAGTCTGATCCTCTGAAGGAGTGGAAGTGCAACCCAATATCTGCTTTTAAAACTTTATATTGGAATAAAAACCCCACATATTTGTTCTATACCTTTGAGGGAGTATTGTCCCCACTCGTGCACTTTTTAAAATCTCAGTTGAAAATGAAGTCTTTAAAGGTTTAAAATGGCCAAAGGGGACTGACTTCTTTTCAGGAAATAATCCAATATGTCACTTACACCTAACTCCCCCATGGCCCTTAAAAGCTTGATTATAAATTCAAAACATGTATTCAAACTGAGGCAGTGCTTTACTGGTAGACTATACAGGTACTTTCATATATATAATTGTTTGATGAGTTCATCTCTAACTGTGGTTTAAAAAATACAAGGCCTTATTCTGTTTGGGGTTTATATAGGTCTCATTGTGTCATGGTGTAGATACAGATGCATAGTAAATGTACCGAATTCATTTATGTTAGCTCTTTTTGGATGGGCATAAATGTTTCTTTTTATTCTTTAGAAAGGAGATTTTAGAAGGTAGTCTCTGAACAGGTTTTATCCTTTCCCCAGCATAGCCTATTTTCTCTGCATCAGTGGACTTGTCATGATAATCAACTTTTTTGTCCCAACCATCAATCACTTCTGATTACAGCTGGGGAGAAGTTCTGTTCTGTTGATCAGCCCATCAGTGCACATAATGTTACACCTGGAGACAAGTGAAAATCATCCTTCGATTGGGGAATCACTTGCCTTCAAATCTTTTGTCTGAAGTATTTTAATTTACATTTAGACTCTTGTTGCAATTGTCAGTGCTTGCTTTGATTTTATTATTTCTTTGACAAAAATAATAAGTTCAGTTGATCTTTCCCTACATCATTAGAAAAGGTGTTCTTTTCTATTTCAAATAACATCTTATAACTTTTTCACTTCATTGTACAAATATTGCAATAATTACCACCATATAAATTAAAAATTAAATAGCTATGTGGTACTTCACTAGGAGAAACTTAGTATATGCTATCCCACAATTTTTGCAAAAGCTTTTTCATTGGCTTTTAATCAGATACTTGGTTAGGGTAATATTTATCTTTAGTATTCAATTTATATGAAGTAGCTGTGTAACAAACTTCATAGCAATAAAATCAGTAAAAATTAAAGGCATCTTTCTTTAAGGGAAATATGGCTTTATTGTCATTACCGAATAACACACTTCTGAGAATAGGGGCATTCTAAGTATCTAAAGCCAAGCATTTTGCCTTTCTTATAATAAAGGTGTTTTTCAATTGTCACAAGAATGAGGAAACTTCAGCCTGAGTAAATACTTTATATTTGGGTAATTACTTAAATATGACTTTTAATTAGCTATCAGAATAACCAGATGTAATTTAATTGTACCATTCTTTTTTCTCTCATAGTCACTTTTTAATTTTAGGTATCTTTTAAAATTATCATTGTTACAAGTTTAGTCTTTCACAATATCGAAAAAACACAACATATGAGAAGACTGTAAACCTGATACTTCAAGGGCGACAGGATGAAGTGTAAATGAAGAAGAAAGTAGAATGTGAGAGTAAAGGGTAATAAAGATTTGATTAGCAATCATGTTTTTACATAAAACGTTTAATTAGCAGTAGCTCATTTTCCTATTCCTGCCAGCCATTTTCAGGACAGTGATATATTGCTTTTTTGCAGTGAGCCATGCCACCAAATAGAAGGTGTTATGTTTTCATTAGATGAAGACACTTCAGCATTATTATCTCTCACCTCAGTCTACACAGCAATTCAAAACATGTCCAAATGTCATAATTTAATAGGCCAGTGATATATACAGTAATTTTAAAACTATGGGATATTCACTCAGATGTTTTGTTTTTTTTTCTCTTTAAATTGGTGATAAAAACACTAAATTGCAAATCAAATAAATCATTCAAACATGCTCACTGCTTATGTTCTGTCTGCTTGAATACCTTGTTTGCCAAATACAGAATTTCATCACTTGTATAAAATTGTTCTTCCAAAGAGACAACTTGCCTATTTTTATAATTTAGTAATTAATGTGATTATATTGCATAATTTTTATTTTACAGGGTACATCAATCTGCATTACCTTTCCAAAGACTCTCACCAATTATTGTAATGACATAACAGAAAATTTTCCTTTGTTATTCTATATCTGATGGTTCTTCACTAACACAATTCTAGTTAAATGGCCTACCGCAAGTACCTGTCATTGCTTGTCAATTTATTCTCTAACATGATTTTCATGCCAGAATCTTATATAGTGATAAACAGTTACAGTAAAGTCAATTTCTAAAGGTAAACACATTCTGAGAAGCAGCAGTAAGTGAGTAACAATGTCTGAAGATGTCAGAAAACATGGAGTATATGGAAATAATTAACACCTTGGACACAGGGGGAATTAAGGTTTTTACTGCATTCAATAGTATTTTATTCTATATAATTCCCAGTGGCTAAGATTTTTTTTTCTAAATTATATTACATGATTAATTTGTATCTCTTTAGTGCTTGAAAAGACTGTAAGAATGAAAATTCCATAACAGAAGAGCTAAGAAAATGTACATCATGTCGTTACAGAATGGAAGAATTTTTAATAAAATACACTAAAATTGGTGCGCACCATTTTGGCTATTCTTCTAGAGCTTGAGCCCCATGTCTCACTTGGCGAGACAGGCCTTACTAGCAAGGCAAACCAACAGGACATGAGAATCAGAGAAAAGCCTGCAATCTTTGTAGATTTATTAGCTTGTCCTGTGCTAAATTAGTACTGTTGGAGGTGGTGCCACCACCAAAACAATTGGCAAGATGTGAGGAGAGAACAGATACTCAGGAGAAGATGCAATGACATTTGGCAGCAGGGATCCCGAGGAGTAGGGACTGGAGCAAGAAAAAAAAGGATTCTTCTGTAGACTTTTGGCTAAAATAAATGGGGTTGTATTAATGGTCACCACCTAGATATTTCTCTTGTAGGATTATTTGCATTTGCCCAAGGAGGGATTCAGTATTTAAGGCATGTTTCAACCCAAGGCACAAGTTCTGTCATCCTTCGAAGAAGGATCTAATTATTTATTATGCATGTTCTGCACCAACAGAAGGAATTTTAAAGGAAGAGGAATTCCTATGTAGTGGAAGATTTACACTTCACACTTGAGATAATTTTGTTACAATGTGGTCTAGGCTAATAAGATGAGAAAGATGATTTCTTTGACTCACATAATAAGAGTAAGCCAATGCAGAGTTCCCACTGGTGTGTGTGACAAAGTCTGCTGTTTAGAGGTGGAAAAGAAACGTAGTTCTGGTGGTGGGAAGCTGATTTTTGTGTGAATTTCACAAGTGCTGCACAATCTTTGAATTGCCAGTACTGGTAGCCTAATAATTAAAAGCAAAATTCCTTGTTGAAAAGCATCTTGCCTAAACTATGAAAGCAAGTTCTGAATTGGTTTATTCTCTCTCCAAATCCCATAGAAAATGACTGAAATTAATCCAGGACAAAACGATCTTTTAAAAAAGTTAACACTAAGACAAAGCAGACGTTTGCTCTGATGACTCTTATTAACTGCCATTTGTATCACCTGTAACCATTTTGAGGATTAATTCAGTTGTGGCTATGATGTCTGCTCTAGTTGCAGACATCAGTTCATGCTACTTCAGACAGAACCAAAGGCAAAGTCCCAAGAGAAAATGGGCTCAGCATTTTTGTCATGTTTCTTGCTGTGTCCATTGATATAGATAAACAACCATTAGCCACAAGATACCCTGGAAATCCTTTCTTGGGAAATATGTTACTGGTATGGTCTGAATTATTCTGCAGTAATGATCTTAAAAATAGTAGAGGTACTTTTTAATCGGAAATTTACTTAGAACCTGGAGAATACTATGTGTCGTTTATACAAGGGCCCTACAGCTAAATATCTGCGTAGTATACAGCGCTTTACAGATGTGTAAGATGAGATCTTTTTTTCTAGAGAGCTTATTTTCTAATAAATCAGAGATGAAACAAAAATATAAGGTAGGGAGAGCAGCAGGGGGTTGGCAAATGAATTAATGGAAAAATACTTTTTGAAACACATTTTTTTCTTGAAAGAGAGAGGGTTTGACAACCAGTAGAAATATGATTCAACTGATTAGATAACGTGTTAGAATGTTGAAGTCAAGCCTGTAAAAAATGTCTGAGGGTAAATGAGAATAAATGTATTTTAAGAATTTGTAGTTTATGAAATAAATGGTTGGGGTAGGTGTGTTGTTCTAAGGCATGTGAGAGGGAGAAGGAGCTATGTAAGAGAAGAGGCAAACATTGATTAACAGGTGTGATGATGCAGAGTAGGAGATCAATATGCAAAAAGAAAGGAGACCCTGACTCTGTCATAGTTCGTGATTAACATTTGGGATATAGTGACAGAAAAGAGGTGATTTGAGAAATGGAAAATTACAGGTGGCAGAATAAGCAGTAGGAGAAAAATTAGAACCATCCAGAAGCTATTCATGCTGAATAACCATAAAGATATTGGTTGAAAGCAAAGGAAAAGTCCTTCCAAAGAGAGCGTGTCCAAGTCCAGAGAGTAGAAAGCCTTGGAGATAAAATCCTGAAATACATTTGTCTGGCCTTACGAGTCTTGCAAGATGTGCAAATCTTCTTTTTCAACTGGCAGGAAGTTTGTCATCCAGACATTCTCCAGCTGGGGTTACTTAGGATTCAGATGTTCTCTGAAGTCGGCCTTAATTTTTTTTTCCCCCCTCACTACTTAAGCCCATACAAAAGTTAAAGTGCCTGGTCTATCAATTAGCTCTTTTCTGGTATTTGCGGTAAGGAATAATGACGGAAGCACTTCTAGAATAGCTTTAATGGATAACTGCTTTAAATCTGAATTTTTAAAATGAACAGAGTTTATGTCTTATCTCTCTCAGAAAATCTACTTGTATGCAAAAGATGCTGATTTCTGTACTGCCTGAACAGGAAAATGAAGGCTGAAAAATATTTAGCTACTTTTCCCTTCCATGTGCTGCCTTCCGTTGCCACCAATATCCTCACGAAATCAGCTTGGTGATTTATTATGGCTGCTCCTCACATGAAACAGGTAACAGAGTAATAAGAGATTGATTCACAGTGAGGAGGTATAGACACTTACAGTAATTGGACTATGAATTTTAATTCAAGTATTGAAATTGTTCATTGTTGAATTCACAAGAATCTGTGTTTTGCAGGCATGACTCCTTTTTTTATAAAAAGAGGTCCCACCAATACTAAACATGCATTTTTAATTGAGTATGTATATTCATAACAAGCTGATTGGTTTGAACTCTAGCTAAGAAGCCAGGATTTTGCTTGTTTAGGGGGCTAACCTCATATTTCAGTATGCTGTTTATACAAACATGAATTGCATTTAGGACAAGGTGGGGGCCTTTAGTATTTCACTGCAAGATGGTGAGGTGTGTACAGAGGTGCATTTTTGAACTGGTAAGTGATGGGTTGGCCCTTGAGGCCCTTTGGCTGGGGTGAAGCATAGTTTTCGTAATTCTCTTTTATCCACACCACAAAAGATAAATAAACAGGATGATGATCATATCATTAGGATCAAATCTCGAGTAATTTTCTGAAATTTTTGCACTGTAAATAACCACTTATTCAGACCTATTTATTAAAACTGCCAATTTTGTGTGACAAGGTAATCCTTAATTTCTGTTTGTTTAATGAACAGTAGTGGACGCCCACAACTTTTAGGAATGGAGTGGTTTAAATGAGGAGAAGGAGAGGAGACTGTACAGCCATGTGGAGCAAAGATTCACGTAGACAATAAATTAAGTTCCTGGCTTCTGTAGTAATAAGCTGTGCAGTCAAAAGACCACCAGGGCTATGATGTGGTCTGTGTGATCAGGTCAAGAAGGTAGGGGCTCTCTCCTATCAAATATCAGGGGGTTTCAGTCCCATATTTCTGAACTTGCAGATGTCATAGGCTTATATTTGACTAACTGAAAGCTGTGTTTGCACACGTCTGAATAAACGGTTTGACGATAGATTTAATCCATATTTAGCAGACAACTGGTTGTCCTCCTACCATATTTGGAATAGTAAACCCTTTGGCCTATCCTGAAAGTTCCCAATTATATTTTTGGCCAGTTGTCTGCCTGAAGAAACCTGTTAGATTTACTGTGTATGAGCCTGAAGGTGCTAATACATCTTAAAACTCTCAGCTGGAAGTAATATCTGTTTTGTATTTGGAATGCACTAAAATGTATTTTTTAAGAGACTGAAGGGCATGAATATCTGTAAGGTGAAACTGAAGAATCACTGAATTAAAGATTAAAGCATCATCTCTCTATAAAGAGAAAGTATTGGAAAGTATTAGAAGTTAAATCATTTATGGACTTGGTGAGATGCTGGGTGCTAAAGCCAGTTATCCTAAGCTTGGCCTAGTTGTCATATTCCTCTGTAAATGGCAACAGTCCTGCAAGCTGTAAGATGTTACACACTTCACAGGACATTTGTGCATCTGTCCTGAGGACCTTTAGGATCTTGTTTGGAGAGTGTGACTTCTCGAAGTTCACTGTCACTAATAAGACTCTAGATAGTACTTGAGATCCTACTCTCACCCCTTCTTTGGGTTACAGTCACAGTGCTGTACAGTTCAAAATTCTTATTACTTGGTAAATGTGTGCATCATTAAGGGGTGATCCTTTCTGCAGTTATGATTTGTCTGGTGGAGTAGATGGCACACAGGGGCACTTCAGCCAGCGCTGGGAGTCGGGGCCTCACAAGGCTCTGTGGAAAATGGAACATAAGTGCACAGGTGTGACATGGTTCCAGCCATTAGGGCCAGCCTGAACTCTGAAAGCCAGGAAGATGCCTTGGGAAAGTTAACTTGTCTCAGGCAGACTTACATGAGTCACTGTCAATATGCATCATAATCTGATAGATCATAACAACCTACACCTCCAAGTACTTGCTTTTGCATTCACAATGTTTGCTGTCTGCTATTTACCCTTCCATATCCACTGTTTGAACTTGCTCCCTTAATGTTCTTTTAAGGTTGGTTCCTTGGTTTATTGGTCTGTCTAAAATTCATTCATATAGGAATAACTGTCATTCTTGAGATGATTTATAGTGTAAAGCACTGTATTTAGGAGCTAAATTGAGTTATTCTATTTATTTTTCTTGTATTTTGGTTGTATTTTTATTATGGAATGGACTCGGATGTAATTTGTCTCCAGGATCAAAAATAGGAAATTACTCTAAAATGGATAGATAGTCACACAGATTCAGTTGAGACTGAGAGTTCTAAAGGTTATCTGCCCCCTTCTGATGTTTTATTCCTTAGATATCATTATGTAGTGTTTCTGATATATGCTGTGGCTTTATATCCATCCATAAACTGCTGTACAGATTATTTGCAAGGCAGTAAAAAAAGCAGGGCAACGGATTATATCTCTCTGACAAAAATGTGAGAGTCTTTGTTAGCTTTATAGCTGGATGTCTGCTGGATATATATATCAAGTGTACTCAACACTGGAAACCTTTCCATCTAATATAATATTTCTGGTGAGGTGGCAGGTTGCCTGTTGTTTGAGTGTGTATGTGTATATATATATATATATATATATATAAAATCATAGAATGATTTGGATTGGAAGGGACCTTAAAGATCAACTATTTCCACCCGCCCTGCCATGGGGTTCCACCCCAACCTTCCACTTCCAGGTTGCTCAAATCTCCATCCAACCTGGCCTTGAACACAATCAGGGGGGAGACAACCTGTTCCATTGTCTCACCACCCTCACAGGAAAGAATTTCTTCCTTATATCTAATCTCAATCTACCCTTTTCTGTTTAAAACCATTACCCCTCATCCTATCACTACACTCCCTGATAAAAAGTCCCTCCCCATCTTTCCTGTAGGTCTCTTTAACTACTATTACTTAAGGCTGCTATAAGGTCTCCCCAGAGTCTTCTCTTCTCCAGGCTGAACAACCCCAACTCTCTCAGCCTGTCCTCACAGGGGAGGTGCTCCAGCCCCTGATCATCTTCATGGACTCCTCTGGACCTGCTTGAGCAGGTCTATGTCCTTATGCCTGGGGGCCCCAGAGCTGGAGACAGCACTGTAGGTGGGGTCTCACGAGAGTGGAGCAGAGTGGGAGAATCACCTCCTTTGACTTGCTGGCCACACTTCTCTTGATGCAGCCCAGGACACAGCTGGCTTTCTGGGCTGTGAGTGCATATTGATGGCTCACAGTCAGTTTTTCATCCACCCATACCCCCAAGTCCTTTTCTGCAGGGCTGCTCTCAATTCACTCATTGCTCAGCCTGTATTTGTGATTGGGATTGCCCTGACCCATGTGCAGGACCTTGCACTTGGCCTTGTTGAGCTTCATGAGGTTTGCACAGTCCCCCCTCTCCAGCCTGTCCAGGTCCCTCTGGATGGCACATCCCTTCCCTCCAGCGTGTCGACTGCACCACACAGCTTGGTGTTGGCAAACTTGCTGAGGGTGCCCTCAATCCCACTGTCCATGTCTCCAACATGGATCTATTCCACCAGCAACTTCCATGGGTGGCAAGGTCACAGCCTGCCCTCTCACCGCAGGCTACAGGGGGTGTGTGTCTGCTCTGGCACACCTCTACCCCTTCTTTCTCCTTTCTTCTACTGATCTTGAGTTTCATAGGTGTCCTTCTTGCAACTCCTCCTCACAACTCCAACTTTTCCTCCCAGGTTCCTCTTCTCAAATACGTTATCACAGAGACACAGCCACCATCACTAATTGGTTCAGTCTTTTTGCAGAGACAGGCCTGACTTGGAGCCAGGGGAGCTTCAAGCAACTTCTCACAGGAGCCACCACTGTAGCCCCCTCCCCTGCTACCAAACCCCGCAGCCACACGCAAACCCAGCACATGGCCCATTCATCAAATCCATGTCTCTCCAATTTAGAGACAAGGATGTCATGCAGGACAGTGTCAAATGCTTTGTACAAGTCCAGGTAGATGACGTTGCTCTTCCCTTATCTACCAACATTGTAACCCCATCGTAGAAGACCACCAAATTTGTCAGGTATGATTTGTCCTTAGTACAGCCATGTGGGCTCTCACCAATCACCTCCTTATTTTCCATGTGCCCTAGTGTATTTCCCAAGAGGATTCACTTCATGATCTTTCTGGGCACAGAGGTAAGACTGACTGGCCTGTAGTTCCCTGGGTCTTCCTTTTTTCTGTTTTTAAAAATGGAGGCTATGTTTTCCCTTTTCCAAGTCAGCAGGAACTTCACCGGACTGCCACAACTTCTCAAATATCATGGATAGTGGCTGAGCTACTTCATCCACCAGTTCCCTCAGGACGCATGGATGCAGCTCATCAGGTCCCATGGACTTATGCACCTTCAGGTTCCTTAGATGGTCTTGAACCTGTTCTTTTCCTACCGTGGGTAGTTCTTCATTCCCTCAGTCCCTGCCTTTTCTTTCTGTGTTGGGTTGTGTGGCTGAAGCACTTGCTGGTGAAGACTGAGACAAAAAAGTTGTTTGGTACCTCAGCCTTCTCCATATTCTGGGTAACCAAGTCTCCTGTTTCCTTCTGGAGAGGGCTCACATTTTCCCTAGTCTTTCTTTTATCACTGATGTACCTGTAGAAGCTTTTCTTGTTGCCCTTGGTGTCCCTGGCCAGATTTATTCCCATCAGGGCTTTGGCTTTCCTAACCTGACAGCTGGCTGCTTGGATAGTTTCTCCGTATTGCTCCCAGGCTACCAGTCCTTGCTTCTGCCCTCTGTAGGCTTCCTTTTTGTGTTTGAGTTTGTCTAGGGGTTCCTTGTTCATCCACGCAGGCCTCCTGACATTCTTACCTAACTTCCTGAGCTTGGAGGAATAAATATACATATATATATACACATGTATATGTGTGTGTATATATATATATATATATATATTCACATACCTTTCACAAACAGGTTTGATGCAATATAAAAGAAACAGGAAAATATTCCTGTGCAGATCACTCAAGTGGTGTGGTTTTCTCCAGCAGTGTTAAGTAACTAGTAAAGAAAGAGCAGGGAAACAAATCAAGTCATTTCCATTTGAGTAATATTGAACTGGGTGTTCTCAATTTTCATTTTGTCAGTATTTTGTAGACTGTATGTATGTACAACATACCAGTAGCAGCTGAGAAAGAATATGTAGCACCAGTCAAGATGATGCAGAGTTAGCCAAACAAATGCTATAGTGAGGGTAAACAAGTAGCATATTCCAAGTTGCATATAAGACATTTTTGTGGTGAAAGCATGGGATTTTTTGCTGAACCAATGTGTTTCTGTGATTCAGTACATTTTGTTTTGTTGGCTCAGTCAAAGGCTGTCCATCCATCTTTAAATTCTTTCCACTGGATCCAGGTGGAGCATTGCACTGGCTTTCAATCACCAGTCCAGGGTGAAATAAATGTCATTTCTGTTGACTTTAGTAGTTCCAGGATTTCACCCACACAATCTAAACTTAACATGCTTGTTACTTTTTTTTTTTTTTTTTTTTCTTTTTCCTCTCAGCAAGGAGGTCCTTGCAATTTTCAAAGGGCAATGAAAACAGCATGATTCATTGTTTCTAGATTTTGTTGTGTATAATGAATTCAGAGAGTGAATATTGAAACAGTTGTAAAGCTCCTGCCAAAATGTTGGGGTTTTTTAAGACAAGTAATGAAGTGTATTAGCCACACTCAAAAAATAACTTCCAAATCAATATGTGAGATGTCGATCAATAGTATGCATGTTAGGAAGGTAGCAGAACACATTCAGGATTTGAATAAATGAACTAAAGAAAGTTCTTTTGCAATAGGCCTTTTAGAACAAGTTGCTAACTTCCTATCATGGATGATTTTAACATACATTTCAATGGAGCTTGGACTACTGAAGCAAATAGCTCATTCTTGAAGATCTTTTGTTGTTTTTAGCACATTGAATTAGCTCATTACTGCTGAATATGTAGTGGAAAATAGCATCTGTGTACATTGCAATAATATAAAAATTACTTACCAGTAACAGAATAAGGAGCAATTTGCAAAAGCTAATCATATTTGTGCACTTGTCTGCAAAAAGTAAATTGTTAATACATACCCAAGGGAAAATGCACTTACTGGTTTATGCAATTTAATCGTAGAGTTAAGCATAATATATTAAAGAAATTTTTTTAGGATTCAATTTTAAGAGTCATAAGGATATGAACATTAAAAGCATAGCTGTCCCATATTGCTGCTTCACCTGTACTTAGTGAAGGTTGAAACTCCAGAAAGCATCCTGAAGCTCACTGTGCCCAAATCAGTGTCAAACTGTCCATACACCCCAAATGTACACCACCAGTTTAGAAAGCTACTAGGGGATTTCATTAGTGAGAGTTCTGTCTTCATTTACCTAGAAGTTTTCAGTTGGATGTTCTCCATCACATAAGTTTGGGGTGCTGCAAGTCATAAAGGAATATTAAGAATTATCACGGCAGTGAGATATCAGTTGTAAACTGGGAGGTTTGGAGGTGAAGTTACTTATTTTTGTTTTATTCAAAGAGGATTCAGAAATCTCTACAACTTTTTACAGAAACCAGTTTTCCAGATGTAATTTTGTAGGGACCAGGCTAGACATGTTGGGTTTTCCTTAGCCCTGCTTGGTCTCATTGTGATGTATTTGCATGCCTCATGTGCTGACTTTTTCAGGAGATCCTTTTTACCACAAATGCTATGTGCAAACTTGCAGTGTTTCTCCCCTGACATTTTATTTTCCTTCAGAAGTCTAGAAAGGATTGCATCTCAGTACAAAACTTTGAAACCAGCTTGTCTATTCTTTAACAACAGTATGCTTTTATACATCTGCTTGTGGAATTGGCAACTGTTAAATGCTATTCTTAAAAGGATAGAAGGAAGAGGAATCTTGAATATTCTTCAGTATTCATTGAGGTATTTTAATACCTCGGTAGTTCTGGTAGTATAATCTCTTCTTGATTACTGATGTTATCAAGTGTCCATGGATAAAATTTTGTAAAAAGGAAATAAAAGGAAAAAGTCTTTCATTTTACACAAGCGTTGTGTGAATTAAGTCAGCATTTCTTCAGGTGTTAAGGTCATGCCTGCAAGGCTAAATTAACCTTCTCTTAATGACGGAGCTTCTTATTCACTTTAGGAGCATTCCAACATTTGGTGAACATGGATGGAAAACTGTTAAATGGTACTGACTTATTTGTACTAATTTACATATATCAGATCTCTGTTGTTTTAATTCTAAGATGTGGGAAGTTTTGGGGTTTTTTCCTCTCATTTCAGTTACAGTTATTATAGACTGATGGGAATCAACACTGAGAAATAACAAAAGGAAGAACAGCATAAAAACAATAAAAAGCAATAAATAAGTATAAATATGTTAAAAAATATTGTGAACAGGTATGAAGGGATTTGCCAGCTCCAAAGACTTTGGAGTCTCAGCATTAAATTTCAGTACCATTTGGCAATTTCACTCTGTCAATAATCTCTGCCCAAAGAAATCTAAATCATGAAATGATGTCTTAGGTTTTAAAATCAGACAGGGCTCTATACCTGTCTGGGTTGACCTTTTTTATATTACACACCATACAATTTCATATAGCTGTTCCAGTTTTGAACCTGATAACCTGTGCTTGACTAAAGGAGATGAGAAACGTAAAAGTCAATGGGACTGAACCTGAAATATAGAGCATCTCTTAGGCAGATGTCCTATAACACTTCAACATATAAAATGTCTCGTTGAATTCAGAGGGGCTACTCTTATCCAGTTAGGTTTGTAGAATTGCAACCAGTTTCATGTAGCTTCAGCAAATACTTGGTTTTGGTCAGTGGAAAAAAAAAAGATTTTTAGATTTCAGTGTAATGTGAGGTAGAGGTAACAAAGGTTTGTAGGAAGGAGACAAAATATAACTGCAGTGTAAACAGTAAGTAATGTCAGAACATTCTCATTGTTTTGTGTACTGCTTTGTATCCCCAGCCATGTTTTTTATATAAAACCAAACAGACAGCTTAAAGTGAAAGATGGTGACCTGTCAGCTTTATACTGGAAGATATTGTTGCCTGTTCTGAATTGATGAAAGTGTAACAACTCACTTGTGTTAGTAAATAAACCCCATTTTTCAGTCTGCACAACTTCTGGAATGACTTAATCTATCCACGTTTATGCATTACTTTAAGAACAAATGATTTTATAACTAACTGGCATTGCCAGCAGGTCTGTGTGCACTATGTATGAATGAAGGAGGTTATTCAAAGTACTGAGGCTCTGACCCTGCAATAGTTGGTAGGACTTGTGTTCTGGCAAACCTTATAGGTATACACAGCATCTCATGGACTTCACTGAGGCTCTGAATGTGTTCACAGAGTAGCCCAAGACTGACTGAAAACAAGGCAAAAGGAACAGCATTATGTAAAGGAATAAATGTAACTCTATTGTAAACTGACTGATCTTCAAGTTTTCATGTGTCTCACAAACTTTTGTTCATTCCGAATATTTTGATTGTTTTTCTCAAAATAATATCTTCCTGGCTAATCATTTAGATAAAACTAGTTTCTAATGCAGATTTGCTTCCATGGTATACCACTAGTCTTTATCAGCATGCAGGCATTTATTTTCTATTAGTATTAGTTCCTTATATAAAATATAATTTACTACTTTTTTTTTTTTTTTAAGTAGGAAATAGTGTTTATTAATTTTACTTTGTTTCTTCTTTCTTTTTCATGTCACATATATTTCTTCCCAAAGAGAGAAGTCCAGTGGGTAAACCTACAGTAGGGCTTTTTAAGCAAGACTCTGTCATAGGACTCTTTTAGAGATACACAATTTGTCTAAATGTGCCAGGAACTAGTGGGCTGAGAGTTCTTTTATTCCAAGAAAACACATTGCTCTTCTTGGATGTTTCTGCACCTAGAAGGCTTGGATTTCTTTTGGAATATGAGGAGAATGAAATAATCTGTAAATTCTTCTGTATTAGTCCTAGCCTTAAATTACCAATCTTTGTGCAGCTGTGAAAACTTTTCACAGTGGAAAAGTTCACATATTTTACATATACTTATAGCCTTCTACAAGAAGGTTAGAGATTTAACCAGGGAAGCACCTAACTACAGCCAAGTCTACACAAAACAGAGCTGAAATAGGGAAATCTGAGCATTTATGGTTTTTATTTGTGGGTTTTGAACTTCTACATATGAATAGGAGCTAATCTAAAGGACACGGGAAAGGTTTATATAAAAATAACTATTGAAATATAAATTGAAAGTTTATGAAAAAAAAATGTGTAACTATATTCAAGTAAAAGAATCAGAAAGTCAAATCAACATTTTTCTGAAGACAAACTTGAAATTTGGAAAACTTCTAATAACTATAATAACTATAGTATTAAAAACAGTAATTCCAGTAAAAGTATTAAGACTGTTCTTTAGAGCACAATGAAAATTTCTCCATGTACCCTCTTGTGGTTTTGTACATAGAAGTTGTATTAACTTCTTTGTAATTTCAAATATAAAGTTCAAATAGTACTGAGTTAATACGAATTTAAATATGCACTTTTTAAGCTTTTTCTGCTTTCTGTAAATTTTCTTGTGGTATCTTTGTGTCTCACTTATCACTATTCTTCCCTGATGCTTTGATTCAGTCAAAAAAATCTGAAACTCAGAATTCAATGCAATTGCTATTATGAATGTAAACAGACAAAAGTGGTTTCCTTGGCAACAGAAACCAGGTGAAAACACTCAAATGAGCTACGCCACACCCACCCACTCAACTTTCTTTAGTGATCAGTTCCCAAGCTGGGCCCAGAGGGAATCAAGTGTTTTATGTTCAGTCAGTGTAGTTTCTAAATGAACCGAGGTGCTGGGCAGGTAAATGTAGGTGTACACCCCTAATTCCAATTAGCTGTTGTGAAATGTGGCAAGCTGAGATTCAAAAAGGTGTTGGCTATATATCCACCACTGTCATTCTTTTTCACATGACACCAGAAAAGACTCACTTTTCAACATTATTCAGAAAATTACTGTTTTAAATAAGTTATTTTAAATTCAACACCATCCGTTGTTTTTAAGTAAACATGATTTGTGTATAAACTGAACATTGAATTATGTTTACATTATTAAATCATTATTAAGTAAATCACAACCACATTGAGCTTATTTTCTTTGTTGTTTCATAGATAGATTGTATGTCAGCTTCCACTTTTAGGACTGTCATTATTGACATACTATTCAAAAGGTGCTAATTAACACAATGAATAAAAGATGTGTGGGTGTGTCTACTGCTAGTGGAGGGAAGCTGGGGTACATTTCTACAAAATTCTAATGGCATATATCATTTGCTCAGTTTCTCAGTTCCAAATATGTCAGTTCCAAATTCAGAAGTGGAAGTATATATGTTATATTTACTAAGCTGAATTAATACATGGTTTATTTTATCACATGCGTAACACATAGCAGTATGTATGGATTAACCATCTCATTCTAAGATTAATTTTGAGATTAATCACCTGAATGAAAAAAAAAAAAAAACAAACGACTTTAATATTCTCTTGAAATTCTTAACTACAGTAAAATTTACCATGGTGAAAATAAATGATGCTGCCAATTAATACAATGAAGATGAGATTAAATGCTACCATTAATGTCATTATTATACCAGTTCTGAAAAGAACATGTTTCGTCTCCCTATCAAACAAGCTCCCAGAAAAGCAACCATTATTACTGTGGAAGCCAGTATGTTAAAAAATTCCAGAAATGTGAACTTGATAACCTTGTCAGAATTAGTTAAAAACTGATCTGCCTTAACAATAAAAAGGATAAAATAGTAAAGCAAATAGTCTGCTTATTGAATTTCAACATGCAATGAATTTATGTTGTGCTGCATAAAGTACTGGTGTCCTTAGAAGAAAAATTACAGATGTGCATTTAAGGTAATTAATTAATTTGGTAAGAGATGAATCCCCTTGTGTTTTAGCTGGTCCTCAGACATTAGAGGGGCTAGGGGCAGCTGGACTTATCTCTGACACCAGAGATGCATGAACAGCCCGTATGCTGTAGGTTCAGTTGCATTCAAGAGAAGCAGTCAGGTTCACAAATAGTATGGTTTATTCTTATGCAACATCTACAGATTCTTTGAGATTGCCTATGGTAGATGCACATACTGCAGGTTGGCTATATAGCACTACACACAAAAAACCCAATTGCAATCACACACACTTATTTCCTGGGTAATCACTCGGTGTAGCTGACGACCCAAATTTTACCAAAAGGCATCCCTTCTGGGAGGGGGCGAGGAGCACAAACCCGTCAATCTGTCCCTCCAATTTGGTATCAGATTATTGTCCCTCCAAGTTAGATACAAACTCAGGGTAATGTTTATCTAAGTATGTTTGTGTGAGTGGGTGGAGTAGCGACACAGCACATTCCTTGGTGCAAGGTGTGTGCTGTTTTTGTGTGAAGAGGTAGAATGAGAGATAAGGTCTGTAGAGCACTGCAAAACAGTTCTTGAGGGAAGGGGAAGAGCAGGAGATAGATCTGCAAAGTCATGTCAGATGTTCCATGAGAAAAGTGGAAGAACTGGACCGTGCAGACTCCACCTCATTTCACATTCCTCCTTGGTGTTACGGCAACAGAAATCACTGGATCTCCATCGTGTCCTGTGTTTGTTCTGGGCACCATGTGTTAAGGAAATGTGTGTTTTGGAGATTTTTTGCTGTTTTGCTTTTCTCACACTTCCAACAACAGGTATGGAAAGAGATTGATTACTTGAGGTATCTTCCTTTCAGTATATATATTTTGATGCTCTGTATGTCTACTTGGAATGCACTGTGAAGCGTGTCATATCTAGGCAGTTTTTTGTAATCTTTCTTGGATAGTTTCAGGTAATGCCCACTCTCAACGGAAACCTGGCCATAGCTTATAACCAAGCAGATGCCTGATTATAAAGATACTTTTCTGTAGGACAAGCGATATTAAGTAGGAAATCCTGACCTGTATCTGACCAAGGTAAAATAGCTTTTTCCTTTCCATAATGAAAATATTTGATTTTACTATAGGATGGATGATTTTACCATACGAATGGGGTTGATGCCAATCTCTCACAAAGTGATGCAAACCCTTGCCAGGTGCAATCTCTTACCATTATATAAATGGCTCTGGAAGGAGCCCAAGCACGGGGAGTGGGATGGAGCAGTTTTGTTAATGCAAAGGAGCTAATGAGCTCAGGAAGCACCCATTGGCTCTGATCCTTGAGTCTCAGGGTACATTCATTAGCGTATTGAATAAATGCTTTATGAAGAAGAAGAGGGAACAGAAAGTTTTTCTTTCCATGGAAAGAGAAAATTAAATACCTGGGAATTAACATGCTGAGACATTTATTTTATTCTGCCATAATAATGGAGAAATGTTTTCTTTTCTACAGAAAGGTCCTATTTGGTACTTGCTCTGTAATTATATATTTGGCTCTAGGGAAAGGGGCAAAATGATCAGTTATAGTTTAAGGGGCAAAAGTCTTCTCTCGGAGCACATCTGAAAGAAGTCATATTACACACGTCCTTGGTGTTTTATACGACAGTTACATCTGAGAGCATAATGTAATTAGATCTCTGGCTCTGTATTACAAGTGGTGTTGATGATGGAGTGCACAAAAAATTGAAATGACACAACTCAGAAGATAAAGGTAGGCTTAACAGAAGGAAGAAATGACGACAGGCAACATTTATCTACACTATAATTGACTGCAGATTAAGTTTGTATGTATCAGGCAGAAATCAGGATAGTCTTCTTGTTCAATATGAAACTTGTCATCATGTTGACTTCACCTTTAAAAATTACATTATGTGTCTTCATTTAATCTATTCTGCAAAGGTTTGCACAGGTACTTAGCTTGTTTGTCTCTTGTACTGTGAATCTGTTGAAGCTCAGCTGAAATCCATGCAGTTCCTCTGTTTTCTAGAAAGTAAGCATAGGACTTGTGAGTAGTCCTGAATTTCCTGCATGTACTCGTGGGGCAAACCAAACCGTAGGCCTTGTAAGAAATGATTTTTGAAAATTTAAAATAGCCTCAAATAAAAGCTTACCTACTAAATAGAGTAAATATATCTAGGTGCAAAAGACTTGTACAATCCTCTTCTCATTTTATCAGGTGTGGCTCACAGTAAAAGCCCTGCCCTAGGCAGAACCAGCTATTGGGCATCTCAAGGCTGTTGGACTTTCTCTCTGTAAATTTCTCCAGTTTACTTACTGGAGAAGTTCTGTAGCAATCAGCTTGGGTTATGTAAATAGCACATGCCTGGTAGTTTACAGATGTCTCAGCTGCATACTGCAACCTTCTCTGAGAAGTGCTGTCATCACTGACTGGCCAGGCTTTTGGAATCATAAGAAAAAAATATGAAGCTTGTTCTAAAAATAAAAAGGACCTTTGATTTTTATCACTTTCTTGTATGCTTAAAACATTTGTGAAGTTATATTTTAAGTATTTATCGACAGCCCAACATTAGGAAAAAAATCTGTACTCAGAGTTTAAGACAACGTGTAGCATAGGCATCTCATAAACAATTTCCCTCACTTCACCCAGGACAGAAGTTCTGTTGCCTCATGCAGTTGTGTATTATTGCTTTCCATGTGTGCCCAGCTCACTGACAGTATTAGTTTGAACCAGGAAACTCATTTTTTGGTTTTAGAGGTTTTTACTCTGGAGGATCCTGACATTGGTTGTTAATGTATTAGCCAAAATTGCTACTATTGTACTGGGAATAACAGCAGAGGTGATAGTAGCATCCAGTAGCTGGTAAAAACAAAGACATAACACGATCTACTGAAATCTCAGACAGACAAATAGGACTTTCCAGCACTCTCAGCCCTTGTTTGGGGCTTTCTAAGAGTGCAGACGGTACTGCAGCTTTGCTACTAATTGGCCAGATGACATCATGGAGCAGAGCACTCTCCACAATGGACATTTTTCAAAATTCATTGTGAAATGAGAAAGACATAATGGAGGATAGTTGGACTGAATTTTTGTGAGGAAGAATCAATGGAACATATTCACTACACTTTTTAAAAAAAGTTCTTTTCTTTGAACTGGCTTTTATTATGAAGGTATTGCCTGGAAGGAATGACTGAGACAGGAAGACAATTTGTAAAAAGATTGGTAATATAAGGTGGACCAGGAGGGATATAAAACGGATAGAAGATGCAGTACCGCTAAGTTGAAAAACTCTCTGAGTATAGGAGATGATACTTTTTTGTCTCAATGCACAAGATTAAGCACAATGTTTTTGTTGGACTAATGCCTAAAGAACATAAGTGAGAAGATTCACTGACGTACCTTAGTCAGGCAGACAAACTTATTTTGAAAACTTCCATGTACATATGATGACTGTAATTTTAAGAGAATACTGTCTGGATTGTTTAAAATATTTCATCTTTCTCATCGTATTTTACATATTGCAATTTCCTTGGTAATAGGATGTCCTTATGGTAATTGTGGTACAATATTGTACTTAAGCAAAGAAAATACAGCCGAGTTTTGACACTATGGCTGTTATTTCTAACTGCTCACACCTGCATATAGAATTTTTTATCCTTTTATGGTATGTGCATGCCTGTTTGTTTATAACATATATATACACACACAATAAATCCTTATATAGAAAAAAAAATTATATTCTAAGAATTTGGGAAGATTACAAAATGTAAGGATTAGGAAGGTCCTTTATTGTTCAAGATAGATACATGGAACCAGAGGAATTTGTTTTGCAAAAGAGATGCTTAAACTGACTTGTACTCCTCAATAGGCAGGACTTCACTACAAATAACCTTGGAAAGTGATTTGCTATTTAGGCATATTGCCATTTCCTTGAAGTAATTCCCATAGACCAAAGTTTGTCTACATGTAATTTGCAGGATCAGAGCCCTCAAAATTTAATAAAGGATCCTTTAATTTTCAGCTTCAGACACAATGTAATAATCTACCTTTTATTTTCTTGTTAGACATCTTTTTCAAGAATGGATATAGTTTCTTAAAGTTCACGGTAATGTTACACCAGCAATATTAACATATTTCTCATGCTTCATCACTGACTGGGTCACATGTTAGCTGATAGTGACTTGTCTTCACAGCGCTAGGGTTAATTCTGTGTATAAAACATGGAAGCTACGATGTGAGAAGCAAACATGGAAACTATGATGAAAGAAGAAAGTAAACTCTTTTTTAAGGTATTCTTATAATGTGTTGTTATCATGAAAGGAAAAATTTAATATTAGAGGGTTTTTACGATAGCTGATTGACTGTGATTACAAAGTATTCTGTAGTAATAGGGAATTTTTCCTTTAGGATTGTCCTGAATCTCTTCCATTTGAGAAAACATCTGATTTTTAGATCAGTTATTTCTCAAAGGGGACTGGCGTCCATCAAGTTAAGCAATTACAAAAGTCACTACCCCTTTACAAAACCTGTAAAGGGAAATCCTCCCTTAATTCCCATCAGCTTCTGTCAATGTAGGGTTTCACCTGTAAACTCTGTTCATAACTTGTCTGAGCACAACTTCTAGCACAACTTGATAAGGTAACATATAAACATGTATATATTATCTTCTTGGTTTTTGCAACTGTTGAACTCTGAAGTGTTCCAGGAGACAACCCCTTCTCTGAAGGGGTAGTCTCTTCACTCAGTTAAGCAACATGGTTGGCACCAAAAAGTATGACTAATTTGTCTTTCACTCTTCTGCTCTTTCTCAATATTTCTTAATTTTGCATGAAAGTTGGGAATAATTGCATTTTATGATCTATCTTATTTTTGTATTTAACCTACCAGTAAATACCATTTCAGGAATGAGTTTTATAAGATACAAGTAAATGCCATTTAAGCAGTGAGGATTATTTTAGTTCTTTTATGGCTGCAAGAAATGATTCAGTGAGGTACCATATTTTATGGTGCTGTGCTGAAAAAGATATTTATGGATATTTTTCCATTTCCTACATCTTACTCTTGCAAGGAAAGATAATGACAGACTTTTTTTTTTAAGGTTACAGTTCTCTTGTTAAAGTTCAGCATAAGCTAATTTGAAGCTGGTTAAACACTTAGGAGCAATCTGTCTGCTCTCTCATAGAACAACCATTAGCATGCCAGCTACAGTTATATTGAAACAAGCTCAGATGGCTTCATGTTCCCACAGAGGATGGCGATTTAAATGTTGAAATAAAAAAGGCATAAAGATCTTCCTTAAGTAGAGGCTGGGTAAACTGACAGCACTATGTGGGAAGTGAGTAATGGACAACTCTGCATAGCAGCCATCATACTTGTAAATTTGAGTAACGTGTTTCTGATTTGGAGGAATTTCATTAATATATTTCAGAACACTGAAAAGGTCACCGATTTCTACATAGGCATTCATTGTATATTCCTTATGCATCCAACACCCTGCTTAAGTTTAGCTTTGTGGTGTTTTGGCTGTCAGAATTTGGAGGGAAGAAAACTATACATGCAGGAAACAAACCTGGGATGCTCCACCAACAATTCTGTGAAGAATGTTGAGCCGTGTATCAAACTAATATCGACATTCATACTTCAGTATTAAGGACCATGTTCTAGCTACCTTTCTGATATTTGAAGAATGACAATATTAGTTAGGGAAAACAAGTGCAGTCAGAATCTGGAGCTAACTGATAATTAAATTTGACTAAAAACTGTAAAAATAGTTGATGTGATAGTGATATGAGGATGGTACTGTATAATATACTTTTTAATGCATCATCGTAACTTGACACTGACCTTTCAGTTTAACAATAATTAACATCTCTTGATTGTTTGTATTTGGCTTACAGTATGTCTCAATGTTATGTGTTGGGAATTGTAAAAGATGCATGATTGTGCTGTTTCTGTTCAAGTCGTTTCTAATTAATAACTTCACTGTCCAGTGTTCTTTCAATAAGGGTACCTAATACAATATTTACATTATTTTAGGTGTAGAGAAACTGGCTTTTCAACCAAACAGAATGATGCATCTCAATATACAACAAGAGCATATGCATGTGTGTATATCTGTGCATGTATACACATACACATATATGTGTTTATTGGTTTAGACAAGGTCTCACACTTCTTTCCTGCTCACCTTGAGCTCAGATCTCAGGCATCTGGAAGGAATCATGACTTTTCATGAAAGCTGAGTCAAAAATCTTGAGATTAATTAATATACACTCTTACTGCAATATCCACTAGAACTTCCTCTCTCCCTAAAATTCAGCACATTAGATAACATTAAATAAAGGCCTAATGACTAACAGATGCCAGGTAATTCAGGATTCCTCTACCTGCACGAGTGGCTTAGTGAGACAAGTAACTGTGTCATTTTATCCCTTTGATCCTTTGAGTTTGTAGCCACTAAATTAAATACATACGCGTTTTCTACTTCTTCTGACTGCACAATAGAAAAAGTTTGCCTTTCTTTTATGTTCTAAAAGTCACTGCTATTGTTTCATACCAGAAACAAAATGTTGACCTTTGTGGGTCCTTGCGCTGACTCAGCATAGTTGCTTTTCATTTGTTCAATTCTGTAGTAGCTAAATTTTTACTGGAGTCTTAATGATTTCTCTTTCAAGTAAGAAAGGAGTTGCTTTCAGTAAAGCTTGAAGTTCAGCAATAAAAAAAATAAGGAATTTTTCAGGTTGTTAATTTATGAACTGGAAGACTTTCTTATAAGTCTTTAAATAATTGGAGAAATAAACTGAATATTCATAGTAATTAGAGTGGGTTTTGTATAAGGTTTAATCTTATACTTCAAATAATATTCTTAAAATATATTGGCAACATAAATTAAATGAAGAAAAGTTAGTATTAACTCAGAATAATAAAGATACTTTCAGTGTAATACATAAATCCTTACAGCAATGCACATAAAAATCTATTTCAGCTTAACAGTATCAAGTAGCCAAAATATATTTGGAACGGTGACAGGATTTGTGTGAGCTTTCTCCTTTGAAAGGATGCTCCTGGCTTTGAATTTCAAACACTACCTTTTGTAGCAGGTGGACAAAAGTAATCCTTTTTTTCTTTTTTTTTTTTTTTAAGAAAGCCAGCTAATTGCATGTCTGCCTCACATTCAGTTAAATCTTTGGTGATGGGCTTTGAAGAAAGTGTTTTGTGTTTTGCTTTCTTTTGTTTGGGCTTTGGTTTTGGTTTGGGATTCTTTTGATTTGTTTTTTATTTTACTGTCACTCTTCACTGAGAAGTTTCTGATACCACTATTAATAGTAAACTGTTCTTTGAAGGAAGCTTTGACAAAATATCTGGTTTGAAATAGGAACTGAAAAAGTGCAAAGCTACTGGGAGGAGAGTGCCTTTCCTCCCTGTTGCCTGAGCATTAAATATTTTTTTTATGCAAAAGCAAAAAAAGTCTTGATAGAAAAACTAATGGTAGCACAGTAGACTAAACCAACCTTATTTTAGTCTGAAAGTAACATACTGTTATAGAGTAATATACCATATTTATTGAATTGGGGTTGCTTCAGTACTTTTTCCATTGTTTTCCAAGCATCATTCGAAATACAGTTTCTGTTTGGTCACTGCTTAGATAATGTGAATGGTACCCATTATTGAAAGGTAGTCTGTATTTGTACTAATACAGAGAATGCTAGTTTAGAAATGAGCCTGATTGCATGGTTCATTTTGTTCTCCTTTGTAGAGCCAGGCTGCGGCCCACTACAAAGGCACTAAACATGCCAAGAAGCTCAAAGCACTGGAAGCCATGAAAAATAAGCAGAAATCTGTTACTACCAAGGACAGCGCAAAGACTACCTTCACTTCCATCACTACCAATACCATCAATACCAGCTCTGACAAAACAGGTTAAGCGACAATCTTTGTTGGTTTCGTTTGTGGTTTTGTTTTGGGTTTTTTGTGTTTTTTTTTTTTTCCTTGTTTAATTCCATGTCTGTTTGGTTATGTGCTTGCCACATTGATTCATGCTCAATCCATCTCTCTGTGTGATATTGATTTCTTTTAGTCCTTTCAGTAGGCTCCTGGAGTATGATAGTCATGTAACTGAGTTCTCTTAGTGAAAAGAGGCTTGTCATTTGTTTAGAACAGAATGCAATACTCATGACTTGATTAATTTTTATAGTGGTTAAGCTATTACATATCAACTGATCTAAACTTCCTAGTCTATATTCAGTATCTCTCTATAAATTACATATGGCACATTTCTTTTAACCACAAACAATGTAGCTAATTATGCTGCTTGTGTCTAGAAGCCTCTTACAAACGCATCGTTAGTAAAAACCTAATTTTCATAAATTTCAAACATTGCATTATTTTTTTAAAATGGCTATTGCATGGTTTTGAGCTGGAAAGTAGCTGTATAACCTCTATTCCACACAATCAGGTAAGTGCTATTGATGCCAATTATTCTGCTTAAATGAGTCTACAGACTGAAATAATATCCTTTAAATTATTGTGCAGGTAAAAGGTATTCCTTTGCAAATAAAATCTATGTGAATATTTGATAAAAGTCAACTGGATTTGATTTAGCATTTGGCTATTGTACTGGAAATTTCACTGAAGGGCAGTCTAGTATCTCACAAGGTATGACTGCTCCTGCATATGAAGGGATACAGTTTGCATATTTAGTCATAATCAACCCCACTTCCCCAAACAAGACAAAACCAGCCATGGCAAAAAAGCTAAAACTGTGAAACAACAGAGACCTTTCTACTGATGCTGAAAACTGCTCATTTGGAACCACTTCTGATGCAGTAAGTTTAGAATTGTAAATGGATATGCACTAACCAGTTATAGTATAACAAAAAAGCACCTTGCAGACCTGTGTAGTACTTAAGATATATCTTTGCTATATTTGTTATAAACAGATACCTATCTCTCTCTCTCTCTCTCTCTATATATATATATATATATCTATATCTATATATCTTTCTTACAGACTTTTATTATAGACAGCATATGTTTTTATGGAAATTTATATCCTATTTATAATGGGAGTGCTTTAAAAAACAATTGTTACATTATTTTCATGTTTGTTACAAAAGAAAGAAAGAAAGAAAGAAAATATTCTGAGTACTTTTGTTTCTATGATGAAAGAAATGAAGCATGGGAGAATAGGAACAAAGTCAAAAGCTATTTACTAAAATATATGTGTTTCTAAACATACAAATACATTTAAAAGTTTTTCCTGTTACCTGTTGGCATGTTCAGAACAGAAAGGGGGATGTTGCGTGGAAGGAGTGATTTATTGTTTACAAAATATGATGTAGTGATTGGAGAAAATAATTGAAAGAAAAGCGAAATCTTTTTAAGCTTTAAAATGTATTATTCAAAAGCTTTTATCTTTTGCTGTGTAAGTTTGAAGGATTTTCCAAGGTGCCTTAAATCCTTTCTGAGTCTTTCCATCAGGCTTTGAATTAGAACCCTGACAAGATATATGAACTGTCTTGTATCCAAGGTCAGTAGTACAAACAGTTTTTATATTGGCATAAGTAAGAAAACATAAGAAACCTAGCTGCATGCAAAAGCAATGACAGGAGTTTCCTCAGCATTACACGTTGTTTGTGACTTCCTGGATTAATTTCAGAGAATGTGTGTATACATATATGTATGTTACATGTATTCTATATTAGAAGTATTGACCTTAATGGCATTCCAAAACACACATATTGATGTTAATTGACAAACATCCTAAAATCTGACAATTTCACAAAAAACTGAGAGTCATATTCAACTGCTGGCAAAAGCCCTATTCAGCTGGTGGCATTCAAGGAAGGGAGCCAGTTCTTTCCAAATGCAAATACAGTTATTACAGGTCAGCAGTGATGTGACTGGCAGTAGAATAGCATCCTTGGTGTAAATTATCCTTTGTAGAATCAAGCATGTATGCATAACAGGAGAAAAAAAAAAGTGGGGAAAAAAGAAAATTTTGGGTACCCAAAAGGATGAATTTTTCTGCTAAACATACAAGTTAAAAATCTAATAAACCAGATTTCATTTCCTTTCCAGTTTTTCTTATATTTGCTTGATAGAACTTCTAAGGGCAAAATTATTTCTAAAAGCCAGAATAATATCAGAATATACTGCACTGTGTAAATGTTCTCCTTAAAAGTAACAGATTCTGATATACAGTTCTGAGGGAATAGTTGTACTACTGGTTATAATTCATTAATTAATCTTTCATAACTAGAAATAAGTTCCGTTACTAAGTCCCTGCACTTCATTCAGAACAAAAGCTTTTTCTACAGTTTTTTAAAGCTCTATGCTGAAGATTACTTGATCCCAAATACACTCAGGATAGGGTCATGTTCATATCATCTCCTATATATCATGTACAGCAGTGGTTAAATGGTGAATTACATGTCAGTCACAGCACATTGCTCAGGACTTCAGTTCAGTGGTTCTGAGCACCCTTAGCAGCTTCAGCAAACAAAATGTCATCAGGAAATCTGCAGTGCTATACAATGAAGATTATGAAAAAGACCACACAGTATACAAACTGAATCAAGAGATAAAGCAGCAATTTTTTATGTTGCTTATTCTAGAACTATTTTGTCAGATGTGGTACCAGCATGTGCTATTGCAATAAAAAATGGAGACTGTGAAACCCACAATGTAAGCAAACTCCTTAAAACCTTTCATAAGTGATTCCTGGTGGCTAAACTATGTGTTAAGGAGAAAACATAGTATGTGGGGTCATTTTGCTCATTCTGTGAAAGCTGCTATTTTTTTTAATCCCTTAAACAAGTTCTAGAATTATTAGAAGGCTTGAACTTAAGACATCTCTGCAGGAATTAAATATCATGAAGAGTTATGTTGGCAGGCACATAATGGAGAACCCCATTCCCAACCTGTGAGAGCTTTGTTACCAGTTCTATTATTTAACATCCATATTTCATCTCTATTTACTATTTATGATGTGATACCTGTAGTCACTCAGAACAGAAAAACAGAAAGTGTGACGATTACAAAGAGAAGTCCACTTTGTGGTAGTATACAAGGCAGGTTTCAGAATTTCTTGATTCTCCAATTTAAATAAAAATTAATATTTTCACCATATATTAATATATATGCATACATGTTCCCTGACATAAAGTTGTTAAATGTCCTTGATAGCTTTAAAAATTGACCCTCCTTTCTGCCAAGGTATATTTTCCTCATAAAGATGCTTCACACATTCATTTTGGCTGTAAGGACAGATACTTTAGGAATACCCTTCAGACTCTATTTAGATAGACTGTGTTCTATCATCCTAACTACATATCCTGTCCAGTAAAGTCATAAAATTTTTAATCTAGAGTGAGTGTCCAAAATTATATCCATGTAAAATGATAGCCCCATAGTTGTTGCATATGTCTAAACATGGATCTTTTCCAAAGCTATTTGAATTTAAAAAGGACTCTCCATGACCACATTATCACAAATTTTGTTTTGAAGATTTGAGCTATTTTTATTTATTTATTTATTCAGCAGAGAATTCAGCATGATTTAGATCATTTGTTATCATTGGAGAAGGAATAGACCTTTCTAAGGGGGGAAAACATGTCATTAGGAACCATCACTATGGCAAAGTCTTTAATGTTGCTTTCGAATGTTATACATTATGTCTTAAATACCATGTACTTAAATGTGATGAACAGCTCTTAAAACCAGGGAAAAATGTGATGAACAGAAAAAATGTCTATCTGGGGCAAGGCACAGACAAAATCATCTATCATTAGTAGAGTCTTAACAGCTAAGAGACCCCTGTGCTATCAGAGAACAAAATACTGGCACCTGTCCTAAAGAGCTTACAGTCTACACATAAGATGAGAGACAACTTAGGAGACAGACACTGCTAATGTAATAGGCAAGTGTTTTAAAAGAGCAGTAGCATAAACATGTTGAAGTGATAAAGGTGTCACAAGAAATAAGAATATCGAAGGATGGATTAGAAAGAAAAGGAGGAGGTTTTTTTCCAGATACCGACTGTATGCGTGGCTAACAGCATATGAGAAAGCATAAATTCTCTTGTTTTCCTTTCACTGGCACATACAAAAATTCTTATATGTGGGAAAATTTTAATTGAGCTACATTTTTCCAGTCTTTTTCTTTTTCTTTGTCTTTTTATCTAAGAAGTGATAGGATATTTCTGGTCAGCAGATGAAACCTGCTCCTGAAATAACAATTTCAGACCAGCTGGTATAATTCTAAAATGGAGAGCAGGTGGAGTAGGTGAGAGCAGCCAGCCTAGCAAGGTCTTGGGCATAAAAAAGGAAGGCAGGAAGGAGAAAGAAATCAGAAATGATGCAATAAGTCAGGGTGAAGGGGGAAGAAAGGAAGATTACATGAAATGGAGCTTCAGGAAGATATGTTGGTGTGTGATAGCTACAAATACCACAGAATCAGAGAAATTTTGAGATTCTGTGAAAAGACCTCAAAAGGGACATCAGGAGATTGACTAGATCACCCCTGCAGGTCAGAGCAGGGTCAGCTAGAGCAGCTTGCTCAGTATGTTTTCCAGCTGGGTTTTGAATATCTTAACACCCTTGCTGGGCAACCTGTTCTAGTGTTTGACCACCCTCAGAGCAAAGACTAAAAGAAGTTTTTTCTTGTATTTGAGTCCAATCTCCTGTATTTCAGTTTGTGCCTCTTGTGCCTTGTCCTGTCACTGGGCACCACTGGAAAGAGTTTCTGGCTCTGTCTTTTTTACTCCCTGTCTCTCACCCCATCAGGTTTTTATACACATTGATAGTCTCCCCCTGAGTCTTCTCTGCTTCAGGCTGAACAGTCCCAGCTCTCTCATCCTCTCCTCATACAATAGGTGCTCCAGTCCCTTAATCACCTTTGTGGCTCTTTGCTGGACTCACTCCAGTATGTCCCTGTCTCTTATGTACTGGAGAGACCAGACCTCCAACACTGCTATTTTACCAGTGCTGAGTACATGGGAAAGATCACTTTCCTCCACCTGCTGACTGCAGTCTTGCTAATAGAGCCAAGGATGCCATTGGCATTCTTTGCTGCATGGGCACACTGATGGCTTATATTTAAAGTGGTATCCACTGGGATTCCAGGTCCTTCTCCAGAAAGCTGCTTCCAGATGGTCAGCCTCCAGCCCAGACACGTGTGTGGGATCATTGTTGCCCATTTGCTGGACTTTGCATTTCCCTTTTCTGAACTTCAAGGGACTCCTGTTTGTCCCATTTCTCCAGCCTGTCCAGGTCCCTCTGACTGTCAACACACCCATCTGATGTACCAGGCACTCCCAGTTTTTTGATCATCAGCCAACTTGCTGAGGGTGCACTCTGTCCCATAGTCTGGGTCCTTAGTGAAGACTTTAAACAATATTGGCACCAGTATCAATTCCTGGAGGACTGCACGAGTGACTGTCCCCCAACTGTGTTGCTGACCACAACTTTCTGGTCTGGCAGTTTATGCAGCATTTTTTCTATTATCATTTTTGTCTTTATGTAAAAATGAGAACTAAGAAAGTGCAAGAAAAGATTAAGAGTAAACTCAAAGAACAGAACTAAAATGGAAATGAGTAGGACTTATCCAAATCTCTACATTCTACTAATGCATGGCTTTAATAGGTTTGCACCAGTTTCCCATCAGGCAAATCACGCTGAATTTATGTAATATGCATTACTGTTATAAAATGTATTTTACATGCAAATAAAATTTTTAAAAAAGATCATTGATGGGACCTGACTGAAGTGCAAAGCTTTCTCTTGTATTTTAAACTGTTTCTTTATCTCTTTCCATTGAAATACATGACAAATGAAGAATTTTTATTTTCAGAGCTGTTTTATTCTTTTTAACTGTACTTCATGCCCTGTTATACACTGTGTTGTCTTTGTGTGACTTCTAATAATTCCATAGTGCCTTTTGTCACCCTTGCAGCCTTTAACTGTGTTTCTGTGGGATGATTCAACAGATTTTACTGAGAGTAAAAGCTAACACAGATCTGTTGGCTTAACATCAGCTTACACAGGAGCTGAAGATGGTCTGTACATATGTAGGGAGTGTCAATAACGTGTTGCACAGTGTGCAGGTTGTCTTATGCCATTACTGAGATAGAGAACTCAGCTTCAAATGCAAGGACTGTTTTAACAGAACGAAATCTATGGAACTGCTTAGACTGTTCATCTCTACTTTTGGTTTTATTGAATATAAGAAGGAGAGAAGAGCAGAGGTTATTAAACATAATATTAATTGAACCTCCATGTGGAATTTCTTTCGTCAACTATAGACATGCATATTGGCATACAGTGCTAATTGCACTGTCTTCTTAGTGTGAGAGGAAATCATGTCAGTGAAGTCTAGGGCACAGTTCGTCTTACTCTATAGTAAACATCTATAATAAATAAGATGAATGGTGAAGACCTGAGAAAAAGTATATAAAATCCTGTGGTGACTAGGTCAGATGTAAACTGCTATGCTGATACCTAAAGTTAGTGGAGATTAATTCCAGCCCAGTGATCAAATTGCAGGTTTTGATTCTTTTTAACTGAGTCATGAAGAGCTCTGTAAGAATTTGGTTTTCAGTGTTCAAAATCTCATCTGTGTTAGTTAACTCTGAATGGTCATGTAACAAATGCCCCTATTTCTGTCTGTCAAGTGGAAATTTTAATATGCTTTTGAATAGCTTTTAGATTAACCACTGATGAGAAGAGAGTTTCTTGTTTGGGTTTTTGTTGGTTTGGTTTGTTTTGTTTAAAAAAAAAAAAATTAACCTTTTCCTCATTGAAGTTTTCAGGCATGGAAAAAAAATTATTGCCTAATAAAGTTAGACTGCCAGAGTATGTATGGTTTAGTGTTAAAATATTAACTTCATCTTTCTCATGTTACATTCAACCATAGGTGTCCTAGTGAACATGTCCTATTAGAACATTGTGTCTGCTTCTGGTCTGTAGAAAGGAGTCAAGGGACTTCTTGCTGTTAGTAGGTGCTGCTTTATTTAAGATTCAAAACTTCTGCTCTAAACTGTAGGAAAACATTTTCAACTGTAGTGCTCAAATGAATATCCTATATCTTGGTCATATCAATCTGTATAGAAGGATAACATATAATTTAATAGTACTATAGCAGTTTCAGTTAAAAATATGAAGAAATGTTCTTTGCATATATTTATATGAATATGGTTCTGCATGTTTGCAATATTTGCCATTCTCTGTTCAAGACAAATAATTAACTCTTGTTTCTTCCAATATCATGGATTAGCATACCTTGCTTGCTTTCTTTTATCACTTAGATAGTCAAAGCCATGTGTATGTTAGCTCTGTACATAGATGTATTTGTGCAGTTCCTGGTTCAACTCCAGGACCTGTAATGGAAAGGAACTCCCATTTGAAAATTAAAACCTGTTTCCTCTTATCTCTGCTTCCCCTTTATTTCCACTTTCATTTTATCTCTCTTACATTCAGCTTTACAGCTTTTTTTTTTTTTTTTTTTTTTTTTGTATTATAAACATACATTTTGGTAATGGCCAGGCTATAAGGTTTATGAGGGCTTCCATATATTAGGAATTACTGGATTTTTTCTGGTGTTGCTTGGTGTAACTACCCTATTTTATCATTTATTCTTCGAGTTATTTGTTTAAACCTTTGTTCTTAATGGCAAACCACCTTAACTCTTCCTTTCTTAAAAAAGCCAAGGAGGACATACTGTTGTATTTATGACAACATATATTTAATGAAAAGTGCCTCTGCCTATTCATTAGCATTTTTATAGACAGCAGATTTTCTTGTAATCTTCTGCAATAAAAAATACTATTTCTAATAATGATACAAATGTCAACTGTATTTAAAATTCAAAATAGTATTTAATACTATTCAAAATCTGCTGGTGGATGCAGAAACAGTTTACTGTGTACGATTCCAGTGTGCAATTTTCTGGTACAGCTTGGGCTGTGGATACCTTTGTATATATAATTATTAAGGATGTTTAATCTAAGAAGACAATTCAGTGCAGTCTGTTTGAATAACTTAGCTGTTATTTTGTTTCCATATGCTTTATCATATCATAAAGTGTGCTTTTGTTTTGGCAAGTGATTTCTCCTGACCTTTGCATTGCTTAGGGCACAGCAGAATTCACAGGCTAATGCTGGGTTCAGGCTTGTGAGATTTTAGATGTAAATTGATTTCTTTTACAGCCAATGTTTTAGTATACATCCAAACAGAACAATGACCTAAAGCCTGAATCTGTAAAGATTTTTACTTCACATTAACTTGTTTGAGATATTTTGGATGGAGCATTTCAAAATGCAAGTGTGAAATAATAAATGAGGAGTAACTGCTTGGTGATTAGCACAATACAGATGGATTTCAGAGCCAGCTATAGGACTCCATGGCCCACTTCCCAATAACCCTGTTCTGTAAGTTCAACTTCATTTTAAATTTTATTTGAATGAAAAATCTTTGAAAGAACATATTGTCTGACAGACATGTTATTTTCTGGTTCTCTTGTCATTGGTTTGGAAATTAGAGATTACTGATTCACAGCTATCAGTTCTCTCAATCACATGCTTGGAAAATTCAGTTTAAACCAGTAAAATTTAACCGTGCTACATCTTTCACTTTAAATCACCTATGCTTTGACTTTTTCATACTTCAGACAATCTGTGGCAAACTGCAGCACAAAATGTTATCAGCATTCCACAGACTGTTGTACCAATTTTGCATTAGAGCTCAATGGTAATTTGGAAGACAATAGCTTCTCTTTTGATCTCTGTGTAGAACTAGGGCTTTTTCTTTCTTTCAGAGTGTAGCTAAATGGCGATATGAAAATTACAGTAATTTATGTGTGCCTCAACTGATCATGAATGTGCAATAAAATCCTTCTGTGCTTGCATCTACGTATGCTGAGAGCTTTGTCATATGAACACCATGTGTTTTTTGTGGACCCAGCTGCTTTTGATTGGGATTGCCTTGACAACAATTTTATGCTTGAATAATCCTGCAGATAGAAACTGCTGTCAGTCTCAACATCTGTATCAGCCCCTTAAATCAGTATAAAAGTCCAATACTAACTAACAATGGTATTGTTTGTAGGTCTGAAAAGCATTTTCTATTAAAATACTAAATTGGATCTTTCACACTATCTCAGGGAGATGTCAGCTTGGTTGCTGCATGCTCATAGTTGTAACTGCTAGAAATCTTGGGAATAATCTTCTGTTTGTCAGATATCCATTTATCAGTTGTTCATCAGTATTGTCCTAAAAACTGGATCAAGCAACATAGCATGTATCTGCTTAATGACTTATTCTTCATGGTGTGTTTTGTTATGATGTTGGGAATGGTGTTGCCACTTGCTATTGGGATGGATCTGAAGGCTCTGCAGTTCTAGCTATTGGAACATCAACAAAATGATTATATTGCAGTCCTAGATCCTCTTTCAAGTTTTTTTGGTAAAACATCAGATTCAGAAGGCTGTTACTGTTGCATAATTGTTTGTTTGGTCTGTTTATGGACTAATTTGAATGGATCAGAAACCTTGATCCATTGGTCGCAGACAGGTGGTCAGTTTTTTGCGAGTCTGGAATCTTTCAAATGAGAAGGATCTGCTTTGATGACAACAGAAGGGTAGGTAGGTCTGCATTGAAGTTATCCATATTTTTTTAAAGCTGACTTCGTATTGGCTGGACAGTGTAGAAATAGGAAGTAGTTGGTTGTTATCTGTTTGAGGACTGGTTTTGTTTTGTGAGGGACATTTCTAAGGCAAAGGCGACCTCATCTCCAAAGATGCTTTAGAGCATACTTAGGTTATTTTCTTTTGTTGTTCATGTCATATTCTTGCTATGCCTAAACCAAGAAAAGAGGAAAGTGTGGTTAAGAATATGAGTAAATGTACTGTGCTAAATATTTAGAGCCATTGCTATATGATGCCCTTATAACACCATTCAGAATGATCTAAAGGCACCTGGAGCTGGAACGTCTGTATTAATAAACATAAGGGAATCTGCTTTACCTAGTCTGTAGACAGTGGAATAGGCTGCCCAGGGAGGTGGTGGAGTCACCATCCCTGGATGTGTTTAAGGGTCGTTTAGATGAGATGTTGGGGGATATGGTGTAGGGGGGAACTTTGTAGAGTAGGGCTGATGATTGGACTCGATGATCCCAAGGGTCTTTTCCAACCTGAATGATTCTGTGATTCTGTGATTTCATTGGCCGTTCATGTTATAAGAAAGCAGCACAGCAAAAGCAATTATTTCTAGAAACAGATTATCCTACTTACACATAGTAGGCATTTTCAGAAATAAGCCAAAACTGAGTATTATTCAAAACTGTAAGAATGTTGAACAATTTTATTTTGTAACAATGATATTTATTGTCTTCCATTTGGTATTACACATATTTCAATAATGCTGTTTAAAGTATTAGCAGATTTCTTTACTCAGCTGGAGAAGTCTCATAGTTGAAATTCTTCTGTGCTATGTCATTCCTTTGCTAAAATATACCTTCCACTTACTGTATTAATGGAGTTAGATTTACAAATATTCATTTTATACTTGTTTCCATTCAAACAAAGACAAAACAAAGTATCAGACAGAACCAAATACTTTCTCAGCTCTTGCCATTATCCCCTTCCCTTATGTCTAAAAAAAAAAAAAAAAAATTATTGTGTTTTGAATTATTGAATATATAGCAAAATACAAAAAATTCGTCTAACATCTAGTTATTTAAAGGTTTGCTGGCAATGAAGTTGTAAATCATATAAATAAGCCTAAATTAAGCTTAAGTTTAGTAAGGTATCCTTAGCACCAGCAAACATCAAGTTATCTTGAGACAAAGCATAGCTGTGACTGCAATATCTGTTTGAGGAGGAAAGTAAACATACAGTTGGTCTTCATGCACCTGAAGTCTGTGCTGCTTAGACTTAATGTAGTTTTCCATCTACTAAATGGTTTGCTTATAGATAATTCAGGCAGGACACACCTCTAACTTTAGAATAGGCATGTTAAGAGTCCCTTATTCTGAAAACCCATACAGTGTTTCAAAAACCTTGATGAATTATTTTGTATTTCTCATTTCATCTTTGTGCATTCTTTACCCCAACATGATACCTCAAATAGCAGTCTCCCAGTATTAAAACTCTCATTTTATGGCATGTCCATAGCAGAATTACTATCAAAGAAGCTAGAAGCATTTATGTAAATTAGAAATTAAGAACTACAGAGTATTATTATGGGGAAAAAAATGGATACAAGAATAAATATAGGTTCATCAAGGGAAATGAAAAGGCATTTTTAAGAGTAACAGGAACAGGAACTGTGTCTGATACATTTGATTTGAGAAGGGAAAAAAACCCAGCTTGCTTATGTAAACTTGATGGTAATGTTGATGTTTAAATGTTTTCCATGCTAATGGTAACATTAAGTGTATCTAACCACCAGTAATAAATAAGACAACAGATCAGTTGCAAATGGAAATTTTAAAAGAAGCAGATAAAGAACTTTCTGGATAAACTGTATGTGGCAGACACTGTAGAAAATCCAGAGGGCTAGAAGGAAGTTAATGTTGTGTCAGTATTCACAAAAGATGCAACAGGATGAATCAAGTATTTATAGGTCTATCAGCCAGACACCAATCTTGGTAAAAGTAAAGCAACAGCTGACATGGGACTTTGTACTGAAGTAAATGAGATAAACTGTATAATGACAATGAAAAATAATTGATACAAAGTTAGACTTTCCTACCTAAAATTGTTTTTATGAGATTACATATTGGATTGATAAAGGATAAGTGTGCTGATGCTTTGTAATTGCATGGCTGTACAATGTACAGAGGTTAAAAATTATCTAAAATACTGGAATGATACAGAATGAATGTGGAACATATTAAGTGGATTTAAGCCTGATAATTATAGACCTTGGAATGCAATCATGAAATACGAGTTGGTGCAGAAATATTCCAGTGAAATCCTTTCGGAATAGGGTCTTAACTCCAGTCTAATCTTACATCATCAGTTACCTACAAGGAATTATAAAGCCTTTACAAATTGCAAATGTCACAAAAATCAGAGTTCTAGACAAGTAATAAAGATGAGCTGGAGATCCAGTGAATCAAATGCTTTTAATACAACAAAAAGTATTGTTCTCAGGAAAGAATAATAAAGAATTTATTGAAAAGTTGGGGGACTTCATGTGATGATGAAAATGACTTGGGAGTACATGGTTAAATATCGGCTACACTGGAACTGGTGTAGAGATGGTTCCGGAAAGCCTTGTGAAAAAGCATTTTTCTGGGGACAATGTAGGAATATAAAGATTTTTTTCCTTTTATTCCTGTAAATTAACTATATTATCTATTTTTTTTTTCCACAGAATATCATCGAATTGAGTCAAAACTTAGGGAAGATCTAATATAATTATTTAAGAATGGTTTAATAGTGGAAGAGATAGATGCATTCAACTTCAGTATTTACTTCATCAAAGAGAATGTAATCAGTATTTAGATGGCAGTCTATAAAAATTTGCATAAACCCAACAATATAATAATAAAATTGCTCCTAGCAGTTGGGAGGTGTGGCAGTATCCAAAGACTGCAAGTGAAAAATATCTTCATTTCACAACTGAGACAAAACATTTTTAACAATAAGAACGATTATAACATATACAGAATCTCATGTGGGATTCTCATAATCATTTGACCAAAGCTAATATGTTTGACTCAGGAAATAATAATGGAAGTCCTTTGGACAATGTTCTGTTGCATGCCAGAGAAAACTGGACATACGTATTTTTTTCTGGCTTTCAATATAAAATTTATCTTCCTGACTCCTCCCATTAAAAAAATCTTTGATGCCTGGAGACTGCAGATCAAGTGTTCTGTAATGAAGTTCTTTATGTGTCAGATTTAATAGTACTTATGTGACCAATTTATTTGACCTCAGTCAAACAACATGCATTTTCAAAGCTCAAGAACTGATTCTTGAAGTATGTCCTACCTAGGTCATAATATTTTTTCTTTCTATGTTTTTTACAGGACTAGACAAGTGAATAGTCCTTGATTAAAGAAAACACTAGAAAACTATAATTGCTGGTATAGATTTGTCTGGATAGACAAAGGCTTTATTGTACAGAACTGCCTGTACCCTGTCTGAGTGTCCTAATTATGTCACAAAATTGACTCAAGATAATTAAAGATGTTTTATTTCTCTGGAAGACTAATTTCTTTCTATTATTATACCTACTTTTAGTATTTTCTTTTTCCGTCATTACTAGAATTTGACATAAGTGAGAATTAAAATTTATGTTTTAATTCCCAAGTTGTATACTTTCAAGCATTCTTCCTACTTCTTTCAATCAGAATTTAGTACTGTTTCCACTTCCTTGTTCCATCTTTGATTCGTTTTAAGCCCTATAATAAACATTTTAGGAGATTCAGATCAATTTACTTAATCCAGTATATCTGCATGGATTATAGCATAGGTAGTAGCATTACTTTTAGTAAGGCATGTTTCCAGCTAGGTATTACAGAGAATGAAAATTTTAAAAATCAGATTTTTTTATCACACTTTTCAAATTATCTCATTTCTGTTTCCAAATAGCCATTTCTTACATTAGAACACTCAAATGAGCTCTTTAGTTCATTCACCTTATCAGAGGAGTCCTGAGACAGCTGCCATGCAATTTTAATCTCTTCCTTTGCTACATTTTACTTTTTACTATTTCTGGTTCATTTTCCGCTCTGCTGGTTTAATAGCTGCAAGTTTTGAGCATCATCTTAGCAGCTCCATCTGAAAGTTGCACCAACAGATTACCCACTTCAGCCATGTAGTCGAATTTGCTTGCAATAGTTACCCTTAATAAACCAACATTTCCCGGTAAGGAAAGATGCATATTTTTTTTCATGCTTTCAAGTATAAAGAAGTATCAGCAGCTGTTGATGGCAATCCATAGGGAACCTGACTTTTTTTGGCAGATCTGGCCAAACAGCCTTGTCATGCTTTTTGTGCACATGCTTCCTAGTTGTGAGTTCCTTGTTACATCACCAGACTCAGGGCAAGAGCAATCGTTTGGGGAAGGGTTAGTGTGTTACTTCTCTCACAGTGTGACTAGTGTAAGTGAGCTTCAACAGAAGAGTTTAATAGATCATTAGTGGGGACACGTCTAGTGTGTGCACAGGACTGGCAATGCTCACAGCCCATGGGAATGTGCTACTTGGGGAAGGCTTCTGTACAGAATCAGTAGCATGGATTGAAGCATCTCATAATGTGAATCAGCTCTTTTATTGAAACTGCTAAGATTTGGGATCTTTTAACCCAATAACAATTGTCTTTGTGGCAATAAACTTATGACTGACACTTCCCTCATGAAAATCTACACACGCTAATCCATCTACAATAATTTTTTTTTCTGGAACTACAAGTCAGGTTGCTGTTTTTGTTTAAATGTAGATAAATTCATGCACCTTACCAGGATAAGCGGATGGTCAGATACGGATTAACCAAGATGAAGAGGAGAACTAAAAGGGCTTTCATTTCTCCTGCTGTTTTCTCACTGTAGTGTGACATGTGTCATGGGTCCTGCAGCTCCTGTTCCAGGTATCAACAGTGAGCATAGTAACTGCATTACTGAGAGGAGAAGGTGAATTATGCCCATGATGAATGGAAGAGCATCATGGAAACTAATGGAGTAGATGTAAAGTTCATACTGACAAAACCACTGCCTTGCCAGATTTGGGGGGCCAACCTCCACTTGCACAGCAGCTGCATCTTCTTTTCACATTTTTAGCAAATACCTGAATGCCTTCTTGAGTCAAAGTCAGGGCACTCATCTAAGGCTCACTGAATTGTTTAAGAGGCAAATAACAATCTTCTGAATATTCGCAGTACATAATGGTACTTAACTAGAATGTTTGGATAAACTTAAAGGAATATTACCCAGCCTGCTACTGCAAATTTAAGCCATTAATGGTCACTTTTTTTTGTTGGGAATTTTTCACGTGTTTCACTGCACAAAAATTTTAGATTCTCATTTATAGTTCTGTTTTTCCTACACCGGGGGATTCTTCAAACTGTCCGCGGTGATGGCTGTTCACAAATGCTGAGTTGTTACTGGGCTGCCTTTCAATTATCCAACGGTTTGTCTAGCTCCAAGTCAAGGTCGCTGGTTTTTCTTCTATCAAAGCTGTGAAGCTTGCTTCATGACTATCTCCTGCTGGCATTTTGTTTTAAGCTTTTAACAATTCCTAACTTTAAACAAAGGAAGGAAATGAATGGAATTTTGAATTAGCCCACTCCTACTAATTAGCATTAACAGAATGGTTGTCAACACTGTCGCACT
Source organism: Athene noctua (assembly GCF_965140245.1). Taxonomy (NCBI): domain Eukaryota; kingdom Metazoa; phylum Chordata; class Aves; order Strigiformes; family Strigidae; genus Athene; species Athene noctua. Next base: position 144,130,846 of record NC_134038.1, on the reverse strand, counting down.
TTGTGCCACATTTTTGTCGATCACTCCAGAAGAACCATCTGTGACTGGAAATCTGTCTCATTGTTTCCTTCAGGTAATAGTCTTTCTAATACTTTAAAGAGATTTTTAAAAATCAAAAACTTTACTTTCCAGGACACTTCAAAGTAAATCCTTGAAATGAGAACACTGAGAGGAAAAAAAATTAAAAATCCATGTCTTGTGCATACTAATCTGGTTCATCCAGGACAGGTTGTTATATTTTGTATTATCTTGGACCTCTACCTGTATTACTTTTATTCAGTTTGTTACCAGCTGCTGTTTATGAAAAAACCCAACTAAAACAACCCACAACAAACAAACCCAAAAATCAAACACAAAAACCAGAAAGTTGGAAAAACAGTTTCTCTCTTTTCTGCTTTCTCACAGAGCTGTGCTACTTTAAATTTAGTGTTTTTCTCTTCCTTAGATACTGTCGACACTCTATCTAATCAAGATGGCTGTCATTATGGAACTCATGAGATATATTGCTGACATTTCCAGCCTTACATATTTGGGAGTGCATTTATCTTCCTTTGGTAGTGTGTCATCATGTGTGCACACTTGCTTTACGGTTGGCAGGGAGTGCTTTCCAGTGGCTGAGCCCATCTTAGTGACTCTTTTAGTACCAGTTTGAATAACATGCTTATCTTTTTCAAGGCCAAGACTGCATACTTGAGCAGTCTCTGAATCAAGAGACAAGATTTGATATTTTACCAAGTAAGGAGGTTCTGTGGTACTTTTGGTGTGGTGGGTTGTTTTTTTTGTGGTTTTGTTTGTTTGGTTATTGTTGTTGTTGTTTTCTTTTTTAAAACACATCTCTGATTATGTAAACTGAGCAAAGACATATATTTATTTTCAGTATTCATAGTTAATTCAAGTCCTGGTTTGAAGAATTCAATATTATTTATTTTAATGGATTTTTTTTGGCCATCTGACCTAAATATTTTAAGTACTGAAGGATAATATTTGAAGTATTGGCAATAAAGTTCATAAATTGACTAGAAGAAGCCTTAGGAGACTTAAATATTTTATTAATTTCACAACCTGTTTAAGACAGTTCTTAATTTAACTTCAAGTGTGATCATCACCCAAGAGGCCATGCTTCTAGAAATTGAATTTGGTTTGAAGGTGTACAGAGTAGATGTGGAAGGTACCAAACGGTTGACTTATGTCAGAATAATGAAACTGATATCCCAAATTGTTCTTTCATGTGTGAACAAATGTGCTCTTGTAAAAGAGCTGTGCTTTGGCAACCTATTGTCTTTTTTACTTAGAAGGAAATTTTCACGTAAGAAATAACATTCAAATAACATTTATTATTTGGAACATTTCTTTAACCAACTTTGGCTACAGGCTAATGAAGCAACAGTGCAATCTATACAAGATTCCTCCTTTGGGTGTCTAAAGAAATGAATGATTCTGATAGAGAAGCACAGGACTTCATTAACAGTACAGTCATGTACAGCTTCTTTTATTGCTTTCCCACTTTAATTATGGCAAAAACTTGCCTGCTTTCCAGATCAGACATTCTTATGGCTGTCAGACACATATTTTCAAGCGTTAAAAAAGTGCTTAAACTCATCATATCATAGTACCATTATTTATAGTCTGTAAAATTTTGTAAATGTACAGATCATGTAACCTGAAAAAGACTCCTTAAAGACTTATTACTTAAATTTATTTCACCTAGATCTTCTGAATGGTTCATATGTGTTTAAGCGCATCTAAAGGTCTGGATTATCATTGATAGAATTTTGCACATGACCAGGGAGAGGTTTGAAGATATTTTTCCTCAGTGCATATTTTATAAATTTATATTTACCATATACTGTTGGTTGATATAGTGTTATGAACGGAGTAAGTAGGTTACAGGCTTAAGGAAAGAATTATTCAATTTCAGCTCAATGAATTATGTTACTATTATATTCATTGGCACTGGAATTCTCAAAGGAGGAAAAAATCCCATAAAGCTGGGACAGTTTTAAGTATAAAAAAATGGGAATAAAACCCAGTGGAATTGAGGGAGGAATTCCTGAAGCTCCAGATATGTGTTAGAGGTCCATGTTAGATGCAGCGTTGCATATCTGTTAACTGTGTTGCCCAGAGCCCTGGAAGCCATCAAACAAAACATACAAAGAGCTTCAGGGTTCAGCTAGAGTATTGTAACTTCCTGTCCATCTGGTATTTATATTTCTCTGGTTTGCATATTCCTCAACAAGTTCTATTTCAAAATGGACCTGAGGCACTTGTTTTGTGCCATACCCTCTGCTAAGCCATGGGTGTTTCTCTCTCCATAGAGGAAGTGAGCTCACCAGCCCTCACAGATCCTGACAGCAGCAACTGTGTTACAAGAAAAATATAACTGATGTAGCACAGTATAACAAAGTGAATTATCTACTTTAAAATGATGCTAACAAAATATGCTTATTTCCCTCTATTCAGTCTATATGTGTAAGTTTGCATAAGGCTATGAACATGCTTTCCTGTGCACCGTGAACATGTTATTTCTACCATAGTTGTATCTTCTGCATTTCAAATATTGAACTCTAGGCAGTTATAAATAGATTTATTGTTTGAATTAACTACCTGCTTGCCATTGGTATCAGGAATGAGAAATGCTTTCTCTGAATGTTTGTTGCAATGATGACTTTGGGCCTGGCTTTCTAGAAAGTAGAGTCTAGACTGTGCCTTGTTTTTTAAGTATGAGCATGATAAACATTTCTCTGGAGAACTCTAGCATCTCATAATGTCTTAGAAAACACAAGAAATTGAGAGAGATGATAATAGCATGCATGGTGTTCAATTTTGGGGAACTGTTTGCCTGAGGACAAGATAGACTCATAGATATAGCAAAAAACATTGGTAGCACCCATTTTACAGGAACTTGTTTTTCAGTGTTTTGTTCCAAGTGAATTAATTAACATATTTGTGAAGCTGAGCTATGGTTATGATATTATGGCTACTAAATGCTGAGTCATGGATTCTACCCTGTGTACATTGGGGTTCTGTGCATATTTTTTTATAATGGCTCCTTGTCTATGGGACTTTTTGCATTATGACTCTGCATAGACTGATTTTATTGCCTATTTATGTTGCAAAATTTGAACATAATTTGTGGTAGTACCTTACTTATGTATCCTCTGAAACTCCAGACCCTGTTGCTTCAGGTGAGTCTTACTACAACTGTGTGGAGCTGTAGTAAACCTGACAGTCAGGCTTATTCTGTACTATGCTTGTAAAAACTCTGACTGATCTCAGATTACTTATGGATAAGGAACTTTCATTAACGAGTCATCTCCTAAGGAGGAAGAATTTGTTTACTGTAGCATAAAACAGGGATCACAGCTAAGGAAAGTGATTTAGTTCTACTTAAAACATCCCACCCCAAATGAAAACTTCAGAACAAAATTTATATCTTAAAATTTCTGAAACGACTGCATTGGTTCACTTTTTCATGTGGTCTAGCAAGCCAAGCTGAGCTTAGGAATGATTCTGACATGTATAATTATCAAAACTTATATTAGTGAAGGGCTGGAAGAAGAGAGGAAAGGGAAAATGCAAATAAAAATTAAAATCTTTTTATTTAAGTAGCAGCAATTATCAAAGGTTCTGCTTGTATTAATATTGTCTGAGCACATTATAAAGCATTTGTCATAGCTAATGCATTCCTGTCAAATCAAACAATATTAGAAGAGGACTTTTATAATGAATATTAATATAAGAAACAGTTGTAAGTGACGTAACTTATAGAGGCATGTAAATGTAATATTTACTGCTACAGCAAAGTAGTCTTTCACTGTAAATCAATTTCTTCCTATAATGTTAATAAAAAGGTAGGCCACTTTGTAGTTGTCTGCAAGCTGCTGAGCATTGATACGGGTTTTCAAGTACTTTGCTCATGTATCTAGCTCTAAATTAAAAGTCATATTCATGAAAATGAGTTTACAGTCTATGCACTCAAATTATCGACTATGCTATAGTTTCTGCACAGTTCTCAAATTCTTGCTCACACATCAGAACACTTATCTTCCATTCAGCCATCTATGACACTTTAGGCTGGTTAAGGAATAAGTACAAGAATTAGCCCCTACACCAGACATAAAATGCATTAATTCAAATTTTTGCTGTCCATTTTGTTACAGTATTTGAAAACGCCATTTGGGTCGTTTTATTTGTTATTTGTTTGTGTTGTGGTTTTTGGGGTGTTTTTTGTTTTGTTTTGTTTTTATTCTAAGTCCTTTGTTTTTGCCTTTCATTGTAAAAGTACGCATCTGGATTTGTGTTAAGATTTTTGCATTGATCTCAATTTTGATATGTGCTGTTTTGGATTAGGAAATGAAAGTAGGAGTTTGGCACATTAAGGATTATGTGCATGAAGTTAGGCTTCGTAGTTTTACCAATATATTGGGTTTTGTTATTTTGGAGGTGTGTTTTTTTGCTGTTGTTAGCATTAACTAGCTAGTAACATTAGTTACCCTTACAGGAAAATTCTTTTGCAGTGAAATTGTGATTGTTATGTGCAGTTATTATCTGGAACTTCTTTCCTTAATGCCAAAAACTGGTTCAGAACTTTAATTAGTACATGATCACTACAAAGACTGTTTCAAGTAAGGTGTAATGAAGCTAAAATCTCATTCCTTCTTTGTAGCGTTTTAAGTTGAAAAACAAAGGGGTTTTTTTAATTTACTTTTGATAGGTGATCCAAATCACACTCTTTAAGTTTTGAGAACAGTTGCCACATGTTATTTTTGTTGTTTGCCATCATTATTGTGCTTTGATGGCTATTGATTCATCTTCTATAGTAAAAAGAATAATTGACAAATCTCTGTTTAAGATAAATGTTATTAATTGATTTGAAAGGGTAGTGCTATTTTGTTTCTGTATAGTGCTATGTTTGAGGAGCACAGAATAGAAACAAATCTGTAAACTGTTTTCCAAATGAGCAAGTGTGGAGCAAAGGTACCATGGAATTTGATAATGTAATGGATTTTAGATCTTAGATGTTTGAAGTGTGGAATTTAAGCAGCTAAGTCTGAATTTAACCACTCCTAAAGCTTTTGCTCTTTTATCTACATTTCAGACACATCTCTGAATTTAGCATTTAAGTTCAGCACATTGACATATCCAGAATCACTCTTTCTCTTGTTTCACAGAATTAAGTAATTAAGGATTCTTCAGACCTCTTATAATTAATGTTGATATATGCTTTTATATTGCATCTGGTATTTCGTTTACATAATGATCAGTGTGTAACAGTCAAATAGCCAGCTTGGAAATAAATTAACAACCGCTTCAGACTGTGCAAATGTTTCAATTTATCTACACATTATAATCCCAAATAAAGGTCACTCACTTTTCAAGATTACCTTGGTCCATGTACTATTTATTACCTTTCAAATATGAACATATATTTGAAAGCTGAACAGATCTGAAAAATAGGATATTTTTACAATGAGCTGTTTGCATTTTTCAATCCTTCATCAGCAGATAGATCTTCAGCATAATCAGGGACACAAATTGGATTATTTTTTTTTACAAAAAAAGCTGTAAGTGAAGTGAAGAAGCCATAAGCTTATTCCTGTAGAAATTTTTACTGATTCCAGTGAAGTCAGGATTTAATGTTTTTTACTGTGTTTTCCACATATTTTTAAATTTTAAAGGGAAGTTAATAGAAGGATAACAATTTGGTCTTCTATGTAGTTATGGTTGTTGGAAATGTTGCTTCTGAATAATTTTCAAAGGTTTTTATAGAATAGAAAGTAAAAGAGGGAGAATAGATGTGTCAAGATTTTAAAACTGTAGGTGTGCATCTGCTGTTTTCTTACTTCTCTGAGGAATGCCAAGCTAAAAATTTTGAAAAAGTAGTTCAGAATTTCCTAGGTAAGATTCCACTCTCTCAACTTTTAAATATCTAACTCTATTTAAGAACAAACCTAACTATTATTAACAGCAAATCCATGAGTTTCACTAGCAATTTAGGAAAGCATTGTCACATCTTTTGGATGTTTTTGGACTACAGTATATTGCATTAACCATATCTGTTCTGTGAAGCAAATAATTTCCGTTAAACTGCTCTTTGCCCAACATGTCATCAAGTACTCAATGATTCCACTGAAAGTGAGTTTACTAGTCCTTTGAATCAAAGAAGTTGATAATGCTGTTTGTGTCTGAGCAGAGTTTATAACTGGAGAGAGAGATAAGCTTCCTAAATAGTAACTACATGATTTGAATTTTATGGCTGGAGGTGGGAGAAGGAGTGAAGGGTAAACAATGGTCAAGTGCCAATGGTTGATGTCCTGGTCAGCTAAGGTCCATCTAAGTTGAAACTTACTTTTTAAAGTTCTTCAATCTATGTAGCAATTCAGTGATCTACTTTTCCAAAACAAATGAAGGAGAAAAATAAAAAAAGAATAAACAAATAAATCAATTGAGTCTCATACTTGGTCTTGAATTCATCTCACCTAGCATTAGGTGATTAGAGTCTCCTTTATGGAAAGATATCTTTTTAGTGTCAATGGAATGAAATCAGCTCTTCTAGAGAGCATTTGATCTCATTCTAATACAATTCTCCAAAAGAGATTGTGTCAGTCTTCTGTCTGTTTTCAGAGCCTAGGGGGGGATTGCTCAGGTGTAGATATCTGAAGATGGACTAGATGTATCTCCCAGTTGTGGGTTTGTTTTGTTTTTTAACTTGAAGGAACATTATTGACATTGAAACACTCTTCGATCTGTTAGTTTAAATCAACCTTACACTGTTACTGTGGCTTTAGTAACCAGGTTACTTTACCCTCAGGTAGGAATGAGAACCAGATTTGAGCTCTGTCTGTATGATTCCCACCTCTTTTTGATTCCTGAAATACATAATGCATTCGACATGTCTACACTCTCTACCTGTCAGTAGCTTTCGGGAAGAGAACACGCTGTTTAGAATAGAAGTGCCAGTCAAGACACCGGGTTCTGGCTCTGCTATGTCTCTCATGCTTCACAGCTGTTATAGGCTATTTCCAGCTTGCTACATAGTACAAATTACTGTAATATGCTTTCTAAACATGTTTTATTAACACAGGGTGTGCAAATGTTTGCCCAAAGTGAACCTCCAAACAAGGTAGTCCTCAACCATCCTCTGTTTCCTTCAGACTAGAGATAGTAAAAGTAATATAATGGCCATGTTTTAATAGCGTATTCCATCTGTGCTCTCAGTGCTTCACAGAGGCCAATTTAAAGCATCTGTTTCCCTCCCAAGTTACTCATATACATGTGCAACAGTTTCGTCTATTATCTTTAGCTTGACATAAGAAACACGGGGAACTCTCAGCTAAGCCAAAAGCAACATTTTTTTCTTCCAGAGTCTGTAGAAGAGTAATCTTTGAATAGCTGCAGGAACTTTCAGGCTCTTAATCTTATTCATACTGTTCCTGTTTACCATTTGGCGGCTTAAAATGTTAAAAGTGGAAATCCATAATTGTTTTCATATTAGGTAAGTAATTTGAGGAACACGCTCAGGGCCAACAAGGTGTTTATGATTTTCACTATATAACTTTTTATGGGAAAAAAGATCACAGAAGAATGAGAGATAAACATATAGGCAGAATGTACAGCTTTGGTTTAAGTCTCTGTATCTTGTATGTGTCTTTGAGTGTGGACATACAAGTGGAGGTGGCTGTTTCTTGAGAACTCATATTAACTTCATTGTCTTACTGAAAATTTATCTGTGCATTAGTTGGACTTATTCATATGCTATGGAAGTGATTACGGATGCTGTTGATTACAGAGAAAAGAGGTTACTTTAATATGTTGTTCAACAATAGAAAGTAATCTTTTACTGTGAGATATATGAATAATAAACTCCTGGACCTTTTTTCCTTTTCTTTTTCCTCCCCTTCCTTTTTTCTCTTGGAGTCGTTCCATGGGAACTATGACTGTTTTAACTCTTCCATGTTAAAGATATTCCCTTCAGTTCTTAATCATTTTTATATACTCTTATTTCCTAGTTATTGTTGGTATTGATTTTCATTTTCTTCGTTATGAGTATCCTTAACTTATTTTAACAATGAATCCTGTATTCTTATGTTCTTTGACTGCTTTTGATTGCACATTTCAAGAAAAAAAAAACATATTAAAATGATCCATCTGACACAGAGAGTTTAAGTCTTTTTTTGGGGGTGTTGGTGTTTGTTTGTTTTGTGGTTGTTTTTTTTTTTTTTTTTCCATCAGGAAATGATTAATTTACTTCAGTGATTCTGAACAAAATGCTCTCAGGGGAATGGGAGTAATATTTAATTCAGATGAGTGTTGCTTCCTTGCAAACTGCAATGAAATGAGAAACCTCTAAACATGTTGACTTCTGTCTTCCTGTCTTTGTAAAATAAGTTGGTTCACTCAGGTCCAAGATTTAGGACTTTTGTTGCTACAAGTGTATTCATCAGCACTATCCTAATTACTGCTTACAGGGTTGATATTAACTGAAACAGTTTATTGTTGTTTCTGAGTATTACCAATGTATTCTTAATGAGCATGTTTATTTTCCTGTGCATAAGTTTTCAAGACCATAAACTGTTGCATGTTTCACCAAAGTCATTCCAGAAATCAGCGTGCACCATTTAAGTATTCTGTAATCCAATACAGCAATCAAAAATATTTTAGAAAACATCAAGAGAAATCAAAGAATAAATAGAAAGTTGTGAAAGTTCCTTGAAAATGAAAATATCGATGCAGTGTTTAATTTTCACTGTATTGACATAAAACTGTTTTCCATGGGGTAGTAAATGAGATGCCATATTTATGTTTTATCGTAAAAACAGAGCGAGACCACAGTATCTCACAGTCCTGCATGCCAGCTCCCATCAAGTGTTGACTTTGCTATAGATTACTAACAGAAATTATCAAAGTTTTATTTAAGATGTTCAACAGGCTTAAGTCTTGCTTAAGAACAACAACAAGCCATTGTTTGCTAACATATATGTGAAATTAACACTGTTTTCTCCCACATTGCTCTCTATGTTGTTCCTTTTGCAGAAGAGTGTTTTGGCGGTGATTTCCTCAGCTAAAAATACCCACCTTCTGTGTATCTCTTCTTCACTTAAATTCAGAAGTCATCCTGTGTTTGTTTGCTCAAATCCATGGAGGCTTCCATTAATATTCATTCAGATGTATAATTTATATACACAGTCAGTATAAAGGAATGAAGAAAATGAAACAAAGATAGAAATGTGAATTTATCCATTTCAGATCTTACCTGTCTAAAGACACAGAGAAATAGAAATGTTGACATTTGAACAGATACACTTCTTACACCAATATTCTTGTTCCAGAGTCCTCTAAATGAAAGAAAAACATGTACCGTTGACCTGTAGCTTTTTTTGGTTTGTTTTTCTCCTCAAGATGCATTAACGCGCTATCTTTTCCATTCCATTTGAATTTATTTCATTTAACTGTGTATATTGGCTTTAACATTCTAAACTCTTAGTGCTCATTCAAAGAACAGTACAATTCAAAATGTCATCAGTAATGGGTAGTTATGACATTCATAATGATTTTTTCCTAAAATGGACAAAAATCACTTGACAAATTGAATACATTCTCTCTGTGCATTTGCATTTGGTAAATATAGCATTTAGGATATGGTCAAATAACGATTCAGCTTTGATCTCCTAGCCAAGGGGGAAAGAGCATTCCTAGCAAGTACTAATTGATTATTCTTCTGTCTCTATGATTTTCATGCTGAAAGTTTCCTGGCAGACCATGTAAATATTGCCAAGGATAAGTTATTTCGTTAATTCCACCAGGACTAAGGAATCTGAGGGGAAATTTAACCATGTAGATTTTAGGCCACAAGAGGAAAATTCTTCTAATGTTAATTAAAGCTCTTGATGTTTAAACTTGTATGCTGAAAAAAGAAGAAACAAAAACTAACAACAGTTCTTGGGAGGTCTCTAGCCATTTAGAAGATTATTCATTAAAGGTCAAAAGAGATTAGGAAAATACATATTTTTTTTATAGAGGTTATCCAGGAAGTTCTAATGACCCACCACCTGGAGAGGAAATCAAGAAGCAAACCCACAAACCAAACAAACCCAAAGCAGTTGTACTAGAAATAAGATTTAGCATAGTCTTTTGTCTCTGAATTATTACCAGGGGCACAGTAAAAGATATTTTTCTTCCAGTTGCACTTTGCTGTTTCACATATTTGAGCATCTCACTTGTATACTCTCTGCCTAAGGTTAGAATGAGATTCCTTTATAAAAAAGTCCATTCTCTTTAATTAAATATTCATAAAGGTGACCTATGATTCCTGCTTTTCTCATAAGAACCCCCCAAAAATAAATCACTTCCTTCTGAAGCTGAATCTACACATAAAAGACCCGTTGACAGAGGTGCACCTAGTAAAACTGAATGCTAGACTTTGCCTCTTTTGTTGAAGTAAATATTTTGTTCTAGAAGTTGGAAAACTGGACCATATTTTACACTGTATTTCTTAATATTTTATTAACTCTTGTCTCCTATGGTAGCTGATGCAAAAATGAATATTTATTTCACTGAAACACAAGGGACACCAAGCCTTGTTAGTTATTTTTTAGTGAAAGCTGCAGTCTTAGAAGTCATTGACAGCACGACATCTCTTAAAATGGCAAGGCACTGGAGAGCAAAGGTCCTAGAAAGTAAAATCTGATGTCTTTTGCAGTTTTCAATCAAGTAATTTGAATAGAAGGAATGAAGTCGTCTTAATGTGTCTACATACCACACATGATGTACAGCCCAAGGGCAAGTCAACAGGTCCTAGTAATCAGTTTTGAAAGAGAGCAAATGGTTAAAAAGGGGTAGTGTGGATTCCTAGAATTTATCATCACTGAAGGAAGTAATCCAGAAACAGAAGAGAAACATTCATTCAGGACCATATTTCAGTCCCTTGACTGACTAGAATTGGGTCTGCAGTACAGAGACAACTCAAAGGATGCTTGGATCTTCCTGCTCTTCTACTTTCTGTTCTCCCTTTTATCTGGATAGGTAGTATGTCTTAGGGTCTCATATGCATCATGGTAACTTCATTAGCTATCACTGGAGTATTGAAAATCCTTTCTGGAGAAGGATATTAATCATGATAGCTGACTGTGGATTCATTGATCTCAGCTGTCCCACTTAACAAAAGGGCAGTGAGCACTGCTTCGCTCTCCTACTTTTAAAGGTGGTTTTGGCCAGAGATGTCAAAGAAGGTCTACAGGAAACATTTCTATCAGACCTTTTGTTCATTGTGCTCTAAAGCATCTGTGTTACATCCTATCCCCATTTTGCATTCTCTGCTGCAGCTCTTCCTGCTGCCATGCCCTCTTCTTGTCCTCAATCTGTCAGTCAGAGACAGATCTCTTCAACTGCAACACAATCTTAACTCTGTATAGTTACAAATGAAATTTTAAGAAGCTAAGTATAGAAAATATGGGAAATTATTTTTAAGACACAAATCAAAATCCACTACAGTCTTTCATAAGCCTTTAGAAACCTGTATCCAGACAGAAAATTGCAGTTATATCTTTTCATAAACTGTCTTTTATTCTATGTATATTATGTGTGTAACAAGTTTTGACTTCTACTGGTTGCATACTTATGTTTCGAAGAAAATCAAAGTAAGAATTAAATTATCCACATTTACAGTTATGAAGAAGGAAGTCATTGTACTCATGCAAGAGGAATGTATTACTTAATATAATATTCTTTTTCAATAAATAAGTTCTATGGTTCTGTGATTTACTCTGTGCTTTCATGAAAAAGCAGGTACATTTTTCAGTCTGACATGAGGCAATATTTGTCATTGATACTTTTTTCAGCTCTTCTGTTTAAACTAAACAGATAATTAAAATGAAGCTTTGTATAACAGAATGTGTTTATTCTGATGAGCATAGATAGTGTCTTGCACAATAGCCTTTTAAGTACCAGAATTTTCATTCCTCAAATGAAATAGGCGTGTTTATGTTCCACATGTCATTGTCACCAAAATTAAACCCATAGCAGCTTTGAAAACTAATCTCCAGTCATATCTATGTCCATCCTCTGCCTTTTTAAGTGCAAAATTACATAGTTATACTTAGGGAAAAAATAATACTTTTTCTCTGAACCTTCATTGATTGATCTCATTGCATTTGTTTGCTCAAATCTTAGGTCACTTACATAGCCCAAAATAATTTTTAGCAGCATGAGGGAATGAGTCAGTTACCTGCTCTAGGAAGATGATTGTTAGATTAGTTGCGTACTGAAATAATAACTCTTTAATTTGGGCCATCACATAACATGCAAATAAAACATACCAGGTAGCTATGGACAACCCTATAACATCAAAGAAAGACCCCCTTTTATTTAAAAATAATTTATGTCAGGCCTTTAATATAGAAGAATGACATTTAATTTTGAAGAATCATTTGATTGTGAAACTGTAGTGGGCAAATTTAATGTGTGTCTTCAAGCAGATCATTGTGAATCTCGAGCAGTAGATTTAGAATAGTCAGGATATACACTAAGAGACACATCCTGTTAAACACAGATGAGGAGTAATATCTGCTTGTGACAGTAGACAATCAAGGAATCAAACTCAGTATTACACATAAGTGAATATAAAAAAGCAAACAGAACACTGTTAGTGTTAAAGAGAAGGATAGAGTGCAATGCAGGGAAAATTATTTTAATGCTCTGAGGGGCTTTTAAGATTGTGTTTGGACAGCTGTATGCAATTTTGAGCACATGTATAATCTGAGACCTTAAAAAGAGAGATTTAAAAGGTTCACAGCAAGCCAAACTAGAATGAGTCATGTTCAGAGGGCTCACATATGCAGAAAGCCTGGCAAAACTGAGACTTAACTTAGGCAAAGTTGGGGTTTTTTTCAGGTTTCCAAGATGCTACAGATAGTGAGGACCAATGCACATTAAAGCTTGTGATAGGGTTATGGTAAAAGCGGTAACGAAGAGATGATGAATGTTAAAATGTAATGCCTGGTCAGCTTGAACCATGAGAATTTTATAAATAGTGGTAAATATGGCTTGGCTTGGTTTCCAAGTTATTTCATGCAGAATACTTCAACTATAAAGCTGCATGAATTATTTTCCTTTTTGCTTTGGGTGAGAAAAATGGTCCAAAAATATAAAAGCTCTCAGAAATTGTGCAAATTTTTGTATATGTGTATATACATCTAAAAATCTCATTATTTATTTTTTCCATAAAAAGCTGAAAACTGGTTGAGGTGACCATCATTATTCAGTGAGTTAAGCACTGGCTAGTCACATAGTCAGAAAGAGTCACCATCATGAAAAGTTTATAGAAAATGCCAGTCTGCATTTGCTAATTTATGCCACTACGGCAGTATATTTAGCAGGTATGTGTGCGTGAGACAGTGCTGAGTTGAAGTAGCTAATTTCATTCAGGAAACATGTATCAGGACTTGGGATCTATGCTGATATCCCCAATGGGACTCTGAGGTGGGAGCCTCTCATACTAGCTGGAGTGCTGAAAGGACTTTTTGGCTGAGCTCTTGGTGTGTAGCGAGGCCTGCTCTGAGCACATATCTCTGAAAAGACTCTCAGAATTTGTATTTGGAGACGTAAATGCCAAATTCAAGCATTTCATAAGGCTGTAAGAGAAGAATGGACTCACCACCATAGAAGACAACCCTGCTTGGCATGTGTAATACCAGAACTTCCTTATTGTAAACAGTTTTAGCAGTCAAATTTAAGTCTATCAGGAAGAGTTAGGATTTTTGTAGTTTTCTTGCTTTGATGCCCAAACTGCAGCTGAATTATAATTTCAGTGGCCAGCCCCATTGCTGTGTAATTCTATAGCCAGTAGTTTCACCATCTCACCATGATCATCCTCGGTGTAAAATCAGGTCATGCGCACAGACCCAGGAATTCATCCATTCTGGGATTAGAGGAGATGAACATCCAGTGACACTATTATTGCTCAGTCTTTACAATCCAACAGTTTTTACTGAGCTGATGGAAAATGCCCTTACATTAGGATGCAATGGAACATAACAGCAATATCTGAAATAAGATGTAAAGGAATAAGCAGTAAATGGAGGCAAGGGGAATAAGCAGTAAATGTAGGCAAGAATTCTTTGATCATTGGTCAATATTTGTTTAGTATTTTGATGTACAAAGAGATTTTCCCATTCCAGACAGGGTCATTCTTGTTTCTGTTCATTTACAATACTCATCCCTCCTTGCTCCTTGCAAGTACTCCAACCCTCCCTACGCATCCTGAAATTATAGCATTCTGCCAACTCTTCATTGGTATAGGACAGGTTTAAAACCACACTTCGGGACGCTGCCCTGTTTAATGGCCTTTTCTTATCTTGCTAGTGATGTCAGATAGGGTTACTTGCTCTATTTTCTGCCTGTGGTCCTAAATGAAAACCCTGTGTTAAAGAATGTAAAACAAGTTCTGACCTGCTCTGACTAGCTTAAAGCTACAGTATTGAGTTTGTGTGATTGGAATTTTTTTATCTGAACATTTTTAAATATTTCTGCAGAATCTTTTTCTTTATAGAACTGGCTGAACCTTAGGGAACCACAGTAAAATGTAAAGGTGTGTCTAGACCTCAGACTTGTTTGAAAGAGCTATAAACAGTACAGGTTTGATGTTTTAAGAACTGTTTGTCTAAAAATTTAGCTAGTTTCAAAGCAAAAACTGTATCTTTTTTTCGTACAACTTTGGACATAAGCCAGCTTCTAGGCAGAATATCATGATCTTCCCTAGGGATACTCCCTCCTGAAATGGTGGTAGTTTGGGATTTGTGTGGGGTTACTTTGTTGTTTGCTTTGTTTTGATTTGATTTAGGTTTTTTTTGTTTGGTTTTCCTTTCAAGCTGATAGTGTCAGCTACTGACAGAATATTGACCTAGGTTCCTTTTGAGTTACAAAATTCGTGTTTATATCACAGCAGTGACGCAAGGATATTAAATGCATTATGGCTTGATTGTCCTGTATTTTAGACTGGGTATTTTTTTGGAGAAATTTTGGTATTTCGCATTTGAGAGAATGGAAGTAGGTATCTCTGGCTGTGGTTCTTTGGGGAATTCTTTAGCAAATCATTGCTCTTTGAAGATCTGAAGAGGTTTGAATAGTATACACAGATCTGGGTGAGAGAGATAAGCAGACAGAGAAAGGGATGAGATGATCAAAAGTCCATGATAAATGCCTGGTTTTGACATTTATTACATGGGCCCCAGTCATGTAGTGTTCTTTATCTTGTCTGGAAAACCCACATAATGATCAAATTACAGGACTAGCCTTCCTCTGTAAACTCCATTGTAATTAGCTTAAAAGTTTTCTCATAACCCATTTCCTGTTTATTTCAGAGTGAGTGTATTTATTTCTTACAATAAGGTTCTTATGAGTTGTGGGATTTTTCATTTCAGTATTGATCTAATTGAGAACATGTAGAACAGCCCAGTTCTCAGTTCCTAGTTTCTAACTTCCAGGAAAGGTATTTGGAAACTCAGTCATACATTTTAAATAGGTGAGAGTTTAAAAGATTGTTGTAACACTAATGAATCTGCATTTACAGGCATCTATAATTTGGAAACTTTAGTATGTCCTTTGGTTAATTTGATTTCCTCTGCAATTCCTGTCAAGTAGGCATACCAATTTCTGACCATAGGTTTTTGTGCCACTCCTTCT
This sequence comes from Athene noctua, assembly GCF_965140245.1. NCBI lineage: Eukaryota > Metazoa > Chordata > Aves > Strigiformes > Strigidae > Athene > Athene noctua. Next base: position 144,115,168 of record NC_134038.1, on the reverse strand, counting down.
GGGGGACGAGTCCCCTTAAGGATTGCTTCTAGCAAATTAAATGGCCCTCTTGTTTGTACAGGCTGTCCCTGGTGTATTTTCTCAACTTGTTTCACTGCTCAGACTAAAGTCAAAAGCCCATTTCCCATTCGGAGCATCTCTGTTCTGTCTCTTTAAATGCAGTTGAGCTGAATAATAAAGGTCTCTTTGGTTCATCAGGGCCAGTTTGGAACAGGTTACTGCAAGTACCATGTTCAACTAAGTGCCATTCAGCTGTAATAGGGTCATAAGCGTGTGCTGGTCCTAATGACTGATACGTTTTTAATTCTTCAATCAGAGTTTTTATCACCTCCTTATGTTCTAATTTCCACTCCCAGGGTTTGCCCTTCCATAAAAGTAAATATATTGGATGAGCAATGACAGAGAATCCAGGTACATGCTTTCTCCAATATCCTAAAGTTCCCATTAACAGTTGTAACTCTTTCCTAGATTGGGGCATTTGTAGCTGTGTAATTTTTCTTAAGGTATCTGAAGAAATCACTTCACTGCCCACTATCTTGGTCCCTGACGTTTCTTGGGTGGGATCTCAACATCTAATTTATGCTGTGCTTGCCACACTGTTGCTGCCATTTCCCCACCTTTTCAGGGGAAGTTCCTCCAATTAGAATATCATGTATATATTTGTACAGTTTCACATCTTAAGGGAGTGAGACTGCAAAAGTTCAGCAAGTGCATCATGGGCAATCCTGGGTATCCCTGTGGGAGTCTGTTAAAGGTGTATCCTCTCCCAAGTAAAAGCAAATTTGTCTCTATCTTCTTCCTGTAAAGGGACCATAAAGGACATATCTTTCACATCTAGTGCTGCCATCCATGGGTGTGCGACTGCTTGTAGCATGGCTGTTAAAGTTGCAATATTGAGCCATTAGCAGGGCTGTGTTGGCATTTAAGTGCCAATAATCAATTGTTAGATGCCATCTCCCATTCAGTTTTCAGACTGGCCCAGACCAGTGAATTGTATGGGGTTCTGGTAGTAATATTCCAGTAATAATAATCCAGTGGGTTCTGGAAATAATGTGTCATCTTTCCAAGTGTGCTGTTACCTCAGAAACTGTTTCATGCCACAGCAGGAATCAGGTATTGCAGTAAATCAGTAGCCTTTGAATCAGGGAGTGCAGGGACTGCATGGGATACACTCCCTGTAGCCTCCCAATATCTGCCAGGGTTAGGGTCAACATTTGAGCCAAAGACCCGCACACTGCCGTCTGGCAGGCACCAGGTTTGGCTGTTCAAAACATTGAAACTCAAAATATTTTCACTGTGTTATTTAACTGCAAAGTGACTAGAGTAGATGACATGTACTTCTCATCCAGAACCCATAAATTAACTTTCACAATTTGGCAAATAGCACTTGCTCTGTTCATTCTGGTGATTTTAACTCTTTGCTACTCAGGTCATACACCCAGCATCCTGGCATCCTGTTGTGTTAATATTGAAATCTCTACTCCCATATCTATTCGGAATTTTACCAATTGTTGTTGAGGATCGACTAGAATCACAATGTCTGGGCCTTTACTATATATCCATTGATAGAATTCCAGTTGCCAGACAGGTAGGCCCAGTTGCCGTTCTGGCATTATTCATTTTTTGGCCTCATGACTTGCAATCCATCCCTAAGGAGGAGGAAAGGGTTATCACTCTCTCTTGGAGCTGGCGATGGTGCCGGAGTATTTGGAGTATGCTTTCTCCTTTCATCATCATCGTGTTTCTGAAGTGCATGGATTAGTCAGGAAAATGCCAGTGCACTGTCCTGGTTCTGGGAAACACTAGTACCAATGCTTTCCTTCAAAGTTCATCACTCCTGAGACTCTGGTCACGGGTCTTTAGGCATATTTTCCCTTGGTCTAGTTCCTGTTCCCTGTGGGCATGTTTGTTTTACTGGTCGCACTTGATGATCTCCTGCTTGGGGTCTTGGATCTTATCTGATTTGGCTAATGGATCATCCCACCCCATTTCATGGTCATGGTTTACATTGTCATGCATTAATTCTGCCCAGGTGGGGAGTTGGTTGTGGGGATCGTTATCTCCTAATTCCTCATTGTGTTCTATGTGTTCTGTGTCTCTTAATTTCATTCCATTTTGCAATTAAGTAGGGTTTAAGAACTCCTGGAGCTTCTCTAAGTAGTGGGTTTAGTATCGCATAATCAATCATGGCACATATTGGGATATCATTGGATTGTTCTTTATGTATGGCTTGTATGCAGACAGCTTTTGTGATGGCTGTAGAGAGTTCATTAAGAGATTTTATGGGGATTATGAAAGCTTCACCTTGCTCCATGGCATATATTCCCCCAGCCCAATAAGCTACCCTGCTGATGATAGAATGGGTGGGATCCATTTGCCAGGTTGGGTCCTAAATTTAAGACAACTGGTTAAGCCCAGAAGCCATTTGCTTCATCTCCACTCAGCATTATTCAATCAGCACCATTTAGGCAGACGCCACTCTCAGTTTTGTGGGGCTTTCTGCCATATTTTTCTTGTAAATTTGCCAATTGTAACAGATCCCAAAGAATGATTCACACAGCATATTGCAGAGCACCACCCTGAGGTTCTTCAGACTGTTTTGATGATGGATCTGGCTTCATATTCAGGGGGGTTTGAGGGAAACAAAGAACCATCTTCCACGGGTTTGCTATCATCAGGGTCACCCGATATTTTCCCATCCCATTCATCCGGGGATACTCTTAATTTCCTAATCTGTACAATGTCAAGGGGAGCCTGCATAAGCATCATCTTGACCTTTTCTTCCAACTTTTGTTTTTTCTCCTTTTCTTCCTGTAACTGTTTCTGCAGCTGCAACTCAGTTTTCAAACAGTATTAATTCAGCTGCCTTTCTGCCTTCTATTTCTTCTTTTAAATCCTGTTCCCTTTTATTGTTATTATTCCTATCTTGATAAGCAGCTTCTAAACAGGTACCCAGCAATTTTTTCAAATAATCTGTTTGCTTTTCCATCGTTTATATGCCTCCTGGCCACCTTTAGCTGTTCTTCCACAGCTTTCCAATCATGCCAGTTATCATGAGCCCATTCTTCTGCAAAGTTGGGACTCAGGTTTATTCCATGCCTCCATAAATAATCGGTGATAATACTTGCCATCCTGCTGCTGACTACGCCAATTTGACGCACATGAGTAGAATGCACCTCGCTCAGAAGAGAAAAGCAATAATTTGTTTTACTGAGGGAAAATAATAATTGACAATGTTTGATAAATTTGATGGAATTTAACAAAGTTTAACAGTCGTTTATCAAGGTTCAATAAGTTTGATGGCAAGATTCACCTTATTAATTACTGCATGGAAGAAACATAGAAAGGAAGATAGAGATAGAATGAAGTTAGAATGATTCACACAGAGATTGGAGATGCAAAGGGTAAGGAAGACCCTCCTGTTGATTCACAAGGTTCAGAGTGGACCCCCTTGCTTTCCAAACTCCTTATGGAGCCTAGATGCAGCTAGGTCCAATCTTAGTCTCAGACAGTGGTTTATGTCGAATGGAATTATCTATAAAAAGTTTATAATAATATTGAGTAGCTACACGGATTAGTAATGTTTCATTAGTATTAATTCAGCATGCTCTCAGCCACTTGTCGATCTGTCACAAGTAAGGGATCTCTCTGCCTTGGGCAAGGGAGGATCTCTTAGTCTCAGGTAAAGGATCTCAAATCTTGAGAGGTATCCATGCTCAAGGGGAGAGTCACCTGCTGTGCAGTCCATCTGCAATTGAGGGAGAGCGCAAACTGGGCTCATCCTGATGGTAATATTTATAGAGATAAGTAATTGGCTGCTAGTCAATAGTATATACAAGATAGAAGGGGTTGGTTTAGCTATGATATCTTGTTCTGTACTTTGGTTATCTTGCATTTTTGGCCTTTGAAACCACCTTTCAAAGTATTTTTCCAACGTGCCTTCACTCCCTTGTACGTGAGACAAAGAGCTTTCCAGTTCACAGTTTCACCACAGGTCATGAGGCCTGTTGCTCCTTAGTCAGCCTGAAGCGAAGTATGGCTGAGGGTCAAATGTATCCATCACAACTGTATTAAAGTATTAAAACTTGAAACAATGTCAAAGTATTAAAAAGTCTATTTTTATTTCACTTCTCTATTGCAAGACTTTTTTCATCTACTTCATATCCTTGCACATTTACATACCCGAATTTACAGCTTTTAATATCTATTCGGCAAATGTAACTTGCCATTTCGTCTTATTTTATACAGACATTTTCTGAGTGTTTTCTGAACACTTCAGATAAATGCCTACATTTTAAAAAATCATTACCTATCTGTGATGCATCTGATGATGCTCAGTGTACAATTTTGCTAAGTATATATTTTTACTGAAGTTTTAATCCAAAATTAAAAACCTGCGCAATAACAGGACACAGGCGAAGGCACAATAATCCGGGAAAAAAGTTCCCTACAGTTGTTCAGTACGTTCAAAACAATTAAATTATACTACGGGGTGTGTGTGTGTAAACATGTTTCAGTTATACAGTAATTTTTAACCACAATGCACCAATAAGCATAACAATAAGAAGTTTGTGGTAGTGAACTAATTGTATTAGTATCTCCAAAGATCCAGTGATTTAGCAGTTCAAAATGCTTAAAACACCATTATGCCATACCAACATGACACTTAGAAAATAAGGAGTGTCTGTGAAGAATTATGAATGTTAAGCTGTTGGTATCGAAAACAAAAGGAAAATGAAAATTATTTAAGAGGTGTTCATTAAACCTCTTCCCTGTCAAAATGGACATGTTGGGGAGTGCTTTTTCTCTCAGCTGAAAACATTTATGGTGAAATTCTCCCTTGTGCATTTCAGTGACGTAATGAAGCTCAACTGTGTGACATTAGCAGAGCGCTGGTGTTGAGCAGCGCTGGCTGCTTTGCGGTGCAGCAACTGCCTTGTGTGTGTTCCCTTCCTTCCAGAGGGCTCCACCATTTGAATCCTTAATATCTTTAGGGGGGCTCCATTGTTATTTAACAAAAAGGCACGATGAAATTACTGCTTTATGGTAGACCTGCTACCTGCTGGAAGCATTTGTATGTTGGTTATGGACAACATTCCAAGAAAGGATCAAACTTTTACATTCGTTACCAAATTGTTTAAACAGTGAAAGGACTGGTGTGTCATAGCAAGCTGACTGCTAAATAGACACCATACAAAAGGAAGTTTTGGAAGAGTTTGTCAAGAAAAGATTTATCTACTGACCTCTTTGCCCCTCTTACTCTTTGCTCTTTATCAATATTGACATTATCTTTTATTTGCACAGTTTGGGTGGAGTGAAGAAACAGGGTATATCTCAGTTTTAATTTTGTAGGCAATAGGACTGTTTGCTAGCATAACTGTGGTGTGTGCATCCAGCAAATTAGAATAAATAAAAATGTCTCCTCCAGAGATGTCTGAAAACAGGTTTTTTGATTGTGGGAAAGAAAGAATATGATATAAGTGATTTTGACAAAATGATAGGTGACTTTGCAGTGAAAAATTCATGGGAAATAATGCCAAGTCTTCCAAGACTGTTCATTGTGCTTCTATTATTTTGGACTCCGAAACTGCTGAGATGAGAATTAATTATCTATATACACATACACAGAGAAAAAATTTTATTATATCTCAAAATTTATTTCATTTTCATTTAAATGTGTACTTGCTTAGTGTAACCCTTCTTTGCAGCAAAATAAAGTAAATATTTAAATAATTTCATTTTAATTTTAGAAAGTATACTCTTTAACCTTCTTATTTATTTATGTTAGGGCCTATTTCTCACCTCAGACCCCAAATGTTTAAGAACCACATGAAAAAAATCATGGAGCCGAAATTCCCGGCTGATTCTCAAGCTGTGAGACACATCCGGCTGGGAATATGAGATAACCAGTATCAGAACTGTATAAATCTTTCAGGCAACACAGGTTATCTCAGAAGGTTTAAACATAGTTTGGATTTGATATGCTTATTGAGACAGTCTCATTTTAGCATAGAAGAGACAGTTCTGCAATACTATATGTTTTATTATAGGAACAGTTATAGTATGGACAGGTAATAAAAGCAGATATTTCACAGACTTTTGTAGGAAACTGCCAGATTTTTCAGAAAGGTATTTTTAATAAGAAATTCTCTTGATTCATGGACATTTTAATTTTTATATCAGTTTATATTGTTTTGTATCACTTGTATTAACATAACAGAAGTATATATAAACTGTCCTAGCTTCTCGGTTTCAGTCTCCTTAGCCATGATTGTCCAATTGCAATCCCTGAAAAAAAAGTACAGCCTTATGAAGGAAGGCTTCAGTTCTCTCCCAGTCAGTAATTCATGACTGCTGGAAAGTGCAACAACGTTCAATCAAACACTTCCTGGCTAGAACATTGCCTCATTATGTGTGCTAGATTAACATTTGGATTTTTACATCCACCATCAAAAGCCTGTGCCCAGCAAGCCATATTTTAACACACATGCAGGAGTTAAATGCATTTTTTATTTTAAATTGGGCCAATTTGATTTTAGACCCACTGGCAATTATTGTGGCTCGGTGTAATATCCAACCACTCTCTTGCAAAAGTGCACAGACTTAATCAATGTCTTTACCTCTCTGCGAGTGATTGAAATACCCATGTGTGGGTAATGTAGGCCAAGTAACATCACACACAATGTTGAGATTAGAAGAGAGCGGGTTTTTAACGTTAGAGTTGGCTTGGTAACTTCAGGCAATCAGTAATGCAGATAGGTTGAAACTAATGAAATATTGTTATTGCTTCTGAAGTTAAAATCATTTTGCCAGGAGATGAAAGTGACTGGTAAATCCTTCTGGTATAAAAAAAGAGATGCTATCCTTGTTAACCCATATTGCCTTCAGTAAAAGCATGTGCTCCAAATATGTATTAGACATGTTCATTATTATTAGCATGCTCTAAATCTCTTTGACCACCGATTAGTTTATGTTCTCTTGTCCAGATGTTTGTAAGGCCATAATGAATGTCAAAGTATGATTTATGTAAGTGTATTGGATTGAAGAGGCTACTGTTCATGGGCCTTTTGAATATATTCAATAAGAAGTGAGTCAGCATGTGTGAGTTGTTATTTATAGTGTTCTTGAATGATCCATGAAATGCCTTCACTGGGCCTGGAGGAGAAGCACAGTCACTATCTTAAGAGTTGCACTTGTATAAAAGAGCTTGACATCTGTTATCCATTAAGCTGGAAATGGAGAGGGCATCTGGGGCTGCATGCACGATATGAGGTAAAGATTTCTGTTGGACAGCACTTTTACCAAAAGATACTGGAATATCTGCCTCAAAGGGACTGGAGTTTTGGCGATATTAGTGATATATTAATTGGCCATCCTTCTGAAACCAAATCCAAAACCAAAACATGACATTTTTGAGCCATCCAGGTAAATAAGGAACCAAGTTATTAAGTTCCCTATTGTGAGAGACAGTAACCTTTTGACAGATTAAAGCAAACTGGGAAAAAACAAAACAAAACAAAACAAAACAAAACAAAGCCAAAACCAACTTTGCATTGAGAGATCTGTTTAAAAACTTCTTGTGCATTTTTTTCTTGATTTCTACTTCCTTTTTAAAGGTTTAGTGACATCTACCTCATGAGTGTGACAAAAATCACCCTATGAGACAAGAAAAAAAATCATATGCAATATACAGTTTTGTATTTGTCAATTTTAATTGGAATTTTATTTTGGGGGTTTCTAATTATCCTAGAATAACTCTTAATCTTTACTTTCCCAGGATAAACATAACTTATTTGCTAAATTAAAAGACCTGCTGAATTGCCTTGTCAGAAATATACTTTGAGTCTTACTCAAATGTATGTCCTTTTCATTTACTGAAATACTATTGCAGTATTTTTATAATACTTGCTTAGGTGAATTCCCTATACTCGTTGTACTGAAGTAGATTTGATTTTCACCTAATTTCAAAATTGAATAGCTTAAATAAAAGGATAGCCCATTTCTCTGGATTGCCAAATTCTATTTGAGCGACTAAATTAATCTGTCAGCAGTTTTCACTTGTTGTGAATTACAATTATGTGAATATTTTTATCTTTGCAGTTTTCTGCAATTAAGATACTGTTTAAATCTTTTGAATCTCATTCCAAAATGTCTTAAATTTTCTTTTTGGCTAATCAGAGTATAAAATTTTCTGTTTCAGCGCATTAAGTTTGTGTCAACATGTCCACTAGGTTGCTTCTTGGGTAACAAAGGAGAAAGTTTTCCCCTATTCTAAACAGGAAAATCAGTGCTCGAGATGAGAACCGGTAATTAAGCCAAATTTGCTGTCTAGATAGATAATTGATCTATTCAGTGAGGAAGAAGTGTAATCTCAAGGAAAATTGTTTCAGGCAGTAGCTACTGTCAAAGAACTTCTCTTTTTCTAATCATCCATTAATTACTGTTTTTTATTCTACATTCAGACACCTGAGAAATATATTTATAGACCATTACACCACTTCTGGATTTTTTTTTTTTTTTTGGTACTGATGCAGGACAGAAGTTTCTAAAACTGTGATAGATTAATTTGAAAATGTCTTTACAGCATTTTTTATCTCACAGAAGATGGTTTGTTCAGTTATTGCTTGAAACACCTGTTATTTTGTCTTTATAAGTGATTTAAATTATCATCTGAGAGCTTAATTAAAAAAACCCAAAACAGGTTTTGCAAAATGGTAGGCATATTTTTGTGTGAATTTGTAAGGAAATATGTACCTGGTCTTTTGACTGTGAAAGCAAAGTATCATGCTGTACCTGATATTCAGTACCAAGTACTTACCAACTTCTTTATGTTATCCATGAAAATTCTTTATAGAAAAATGTCTGTGTATTCATAAGTGAAGGTTTTTAATGATATTGATATCTTCTTGGTCAGACAAATCATTCTTACACTACATGAAATACATGTCAATATAGAATCATCCAAGAATATAGTCAGTACTGTATCTGAGTACTGCTCAAAAAGGAAGTGAAAATGTTACTTATGATATCTTCTGTGTTTGAAACTTATGAATGTAGAGGAAAGGATTGGTGGGGGTTAATGTTAATGTTTTTTCAAAATGGAGTTCTTGTATTTTACATTTGTCAGTGTACACAACAGTGAGCAGCATTTTTGGCTCTGACATTTGTGATATTCCTTTCCTGAACCATGAAGATAAACATGTGACACAAATATCTTCTGTCATACAAATGTATGTATTTTCCAAGTCTGTGATCAAAAGCATTCTCTCAAAAATAAAAAAAATTATTCTTTAGTCTTCATTTCTTTCCCTGTTGCACACTCGCAGCCCTGGGCTTTCTGCAGATTGCTTTCTAGGAGATTCCTTTGTCTCGTTCCGTGCCATTTTGGTGTCTGCTTTTTTATTTAACTTCTATTCTTGGAACAGCTGTCTCTTCATATGTACTAGATAACCCCCATATTCTCTGCTTCTTAAAATCTCTCCATAAAGCCTGCTTCTATTAAATAGCCTTCCAGATTTTTTCCTCTATACTCACACAGCACACCTACTTCCACATTTTCTTAATATTTCCAACAAAGACTTGTACACAAGCTTGGTAGTATAAACTAGGTTGTGCCAATTAAGATCTAAATTTGTTAGAACAATGGTTTGGGGTTTTTTTCCGCAATGCTGCAGACGTACAGGGATGTGAATTGTTAGTATTTTAGTCATTCTGATTGGATCGTGTATACATACTAGGAAAGTCTATGAGTTAAAAAAGCTGTCTTTTCTTAACCTTAGACTTTGTATTATTTGGGTATAGGTACAGAAGCAGAACCCAGACTTTGTAGTTCATCCGTGAAAAACCCTCCTATTGCCCACCAACTCTCAACAATGAAACCAAAAAAAGAAAACCTTACAGAAAGTAGGCTTGACACATTTCTGTCAAGAAGCTTAGAGTTCAGTCGGTATGTCCTTTAAAATGAGCAAGAACATCCCTCTGTCACCAAGAGCTGAAATGGCTCACTACCTCTGGAACACTAGGACAAAAAAAAAAAAAAAAAAAAAAAAAAAATCAAACCACTTTGTTCAATGTCTGGTACAGAAGGAGGCTGATGTTCCAAACTGCACCATACCTGTGCGCTATTTTTGTCAAAAGAGTGGTTTACAATATCATGGTCAATACTTCAGTCTGAAAAATCAGGAAATAAATATTGTAGGTATTACTATTACTGCTATTAGAGCAGTTTGAAACTTTGTCCTAAACTTGATCAAAAGGTCAGAGGTATTAAAATATATAAGTGTTAACTCTTACTGTGTGTATGTGGACAGGAGTGCTCAAAGTAGGACAGTGATTTAGAGGGGAAAACAGGCAAGCTGATCCATTAATATAAAACCAGACCAAAATGCAGTTATTTAAAACAACAACAAATGTTATTTCCTTCATGCAGGCAAACAATTTAATATTTTACAGAGGAAGCAGTGAGGTGTGTCCTTGATAGACAGATTCACAAATGGAGCTGCTGCATACTACTCACTATCACAGTTTATTACAGAGGTTGTACCATCAAAACAGTACATGCTCAAAATGCTGAAAGTGCACCTTAACAGGAGGTGAAAACCACTGTTAGTGCTGAGAACTGTCTTCCTTACACAACAAACTGCACTGAGGAGGCAGTAAAGATACTTTCATAATATTAAAACATCGGAAGAGGGGGTGTGCACATGTGTTTGTGTATCAAATAATGCAGCATCCCGGACTGTGCAACTGGAGTGGGCATTCTTAAAAGAAATGACTCAGTGCTAAGGACATATAGAGCTCTTGGTGATGGAGATTTACTCAAGTGAAATTGTAGCTAATCAATTTTTCTGTGAACTTCTCTGTCAGATTTATGTTCAGAGCTCATAGTAGTAATTGGAGACCAAACCTGGGGCTTTTCAACTCAGATTTCTTAGAATTGATTTAGTCTGGCAGATTCAGATTTCAATCCAGTCATGTTTGCAGGGAGGGGGAGAAAGAACTGATGAACTGCTGAAGGGTTTTCAGTCCCTCGTTAATGCCATGGCATCCAAGAGGAACATTCTTGTTTACGTGATATGAGTGATTATATAATTCTCTTTTTATAATCCAGATTAAAAAAACCCTGACCCAAGGCATCCCTTCTGTTCATATACCTGTATTATTGTAGAGGTCTGTTCCAAAATGATAAGAGACCTAATGTAACTACCATAACTGATGAGAATATTTTTAATAAGATCTTATTGACCCTCTAGACATTTTGGTCTGGAGTAGAAGATGTTGCATTAAAGACCATCATTTTGGGCTGAAATTTTGTAAGCACAGTTTATAAGATTTTATTATCTCATTATCTGATCTACACTGATGAATGTGTTTTCATAGAAATTGGCATATTGCACATTCAAGATGATTTATGTTCCACATATGCAAAGTGATAAAATTGTTTCCAAAACAGATTAAGTATATTGCACAGTAATTAATGTATTTGTGAGATATCTGCACACGAAGTTGGACTGTTGGCTTTCCAGTTAGATATTCCAGATGCAAAGCTGTCTACTTCATACATGAATCAATGGTTCATGCAACCCGGTACATAAAACATCAACCTACGTTTGAATTTTGCTCTGTTCCCCATTTCCTAGTGGAGAAGCAGTTGGTATTAAAGGATCATCTGTGCATGAAGCTGAAGCTAGTTGCCCATTGGTCCCAGCAGAACTCTGTGTAAACAACATGAACAGAAACGTGGACAAAAAAGTGCAAGTCTAACATTCAGGGTAAATTGAGTGAGAATTTTGCAAATTTGACAGGTGATTTAACAGCAGCTGCTCATACTGGTGATACAAGCCAGTGCAGTTTAAGACTTTGGTCATAAAGCAGCAGCCTGTGAATTACTGAGCTGTTAGGCTGGGGAAAAAGAAGAGAATCTGAAAGGAAAAAGCATTAAAGACCTTAAAGTTCAAAGGAAAAAAAGCAGTATATATGGACAAGATTAATGGAAATTTTTCCAAGACTTAGTGGATAAACTTTTGGGCTAAATATATATTTGCAGTTTATAAGAACATTGCTGAGATATTTTTTCATAATTTTCAAAATCATTTGATTTATTGTTGCTGATGCAAACATTACCTCTTGGAAGCTTGAAACAGAAAAAAAATATTTACCATTTGTTCCCCTCCATCATGCATGCAGATTGGTTTGTTATTGTATGGATGCTGGCATTATTTATTTTCTTTTTTTAGAAAAAACATCATTGAAGCATTTGTTTTGGAAAAAACACATATAAAGAACTACATGGACTTTGCTAACAGGTATGGGAAATTATATTTAAGAAAAGGTAGGTCACAATTTAGGCCTGAAGGTATTGTCATCCTCCCTTAAATTCAACTGGTTACTTCCAGTAATTATAATCTGACGTACAAAAATATATGGAAAGATAAAACCACACTATTTTTGTGGAAGGGATCTGTTGCAATATCCCATTTTTGAGACTTTTTCATAGACTTTGCTGTTTCAGGAACAATTTCTCTTGTTCCATTTTTGGCGCTACATATAGAAAGATTTTGATTTGTGGTCTCAACCTGCATTTGAACAAGTGAGCAGAGTAACCAGGAATCTGGTAATGCAAATTCAACCCATAGTGATTGGGGAGTGCAATCACTCCTAGTGATTGCTCTGGGGAGGACTTGATTATGTCATGTCTTAGACCAGTATTACCAGTGGCAAACTTAACAGAATCCCAGCAGCAACCTATCATTCTAAATCAGCAAAAGTGAGATTATACAAAGTACTTCTCTGGTTTTAGTGATTACAGATGATAAGAATTAAGGAATGTTTTAGGTCATGGAAGTCATTCAGAGGATAACTTAGCAGTCAGAGATATGGTATAATCAGCTTGCAGGAGACTTTCACCTATGTGCAATGGAATGAGAAGCCTCTTTTTTATTTATAAGCTATGTCTTTGAGAGAAAAATTCTAAATGGATGTGCTCTATAAAACCCAGCAGGATTAATTTCAAAGATTTTTTAAAAAACACTGTTTATCCTAATATTTTGCTAAAACTTGCTTTTCCTGGGATGTCAATTGTTATGTGGCATTTTTCCACTATCCCCGTAGAGCAGAGATCTTTATCGGACTTATCTCATTTGGCACTGTGGCCGCTGCACATTTGGACTGATTAAAAGTATTAATAAATTTAGATAAAAGAATTGATAATCAGCTATCCATCTGCAGTTTTCTTGGCATTAGGCAAAGATAGGTTAGATCTGCAATTCCCCTACCCACATTGTCTGTCTTTTTTAATTCTGCCCTATCTGCTGACATTTGAAACAGCTGTTACAGCCTGAAGTCACAAAAAGAAAGATGTTACCAAGCATGGAAGCTTTCCAGTGCAATCTTTTTCAAACTTTTTTTTTTTTTTTTTTTTTTTTTGGTAGAATTAGTGAAAAACTTAAGTCTGCAGAGAGATACATTGATCAGTTGAATAAGTTGTGATTAACATACTAGAAAAACCTGCTTCCTAGCTCTCAAATTCATGCACTGAATGTCTTAAAGCTATGACTGTTTCTTCAGAGGGAAAAGATCCATTCACAAAGCCTTGCTTATGTGCTTGCCATCAACCTAGAGATGTAAACTGTGGTGCAAACTATGCTGTAGAAGAAATTGTAATGTTGAAATCAGCATACACAGTTTTTCCAAAGCTGCATAAATTCTCTGAGATTCTGCCTAAGACAATGTGTTTGAAGAAATCCTATTTGCAGTCACAATCTTACCTAATATGGGGCTGGAATGTTAGTTATTGTGAGCTATGTCTTTAGATCCCGAAGGAGCAAAGACTAGAAGGCATTTTAATCCAGACCATCTTTTCTGACACCACTAAATTGTATTGTCAATGAAGTATAAGAGGTTACAGCCTGATGAAGATGATGATGATGATTACATATAGAAATGGACAGTAAGTGGATTTTAAGTGGTTGGTTGCTTGCTTATTATATGCAGCTTTTTAATGGCTTTTCCCATAAGAAGAAAAGTAGACAGACAAGACATAAAAGGGCACACAAAAATGTATAACAAATGTTATGGGGAAAACCAAAACCCAACCACTAGAATTTGTAATTCCAGTTAGAAAGAAGGAAAAGTAAATAGGAAGCCATGCTGGTTGCTTGCTTTCAAAGTTCTCTTTTGACTTTTCTACCCTTACTTGATTTCAAGATGCCTTTTTAAGTGCTATAGATGGTTAGCAACTTAAAACAATATTTAAAATATAGTCCTAAAAGGTGAAGGGCTTAAGAAGCAGTTATATCTTTGAGGTCTGCTTATATTAAAAAAAACACCCAATGCTTTGCTCTCATGGCTAATGGTGGCTCCACTGTACCACAATAAATTTTAAGCCTGGTCATGTAAAACTGGGAAGTCTATTCTTCTTTTTACTGTATTTCTAAGAGTTCTTTCATCATCTCAAAGCTGCCTCTCCTACTGCAAGCTGTAGCATTTAAAGTGTTGGTATATCATCTCTACTATAGTTTGCTAACAAGTGTAGACTAAGGAAATTGTGTTTAGATTATTACACTGCTTACCTGCTGGAACTTCACCTTAGTTTCTTATTAAAAATGTCTCAAAGCTTTAAGAACAGGTTTATAAAAACATAGTTTTGGAGCACAGCTTGTGATCTCTGAGTTGTGATGTTTATGATGGACTTATGGACTCTCAATTCCTGCAGAATTTTACTGATAATACAAAGCACACTTTCCAGATTGAACAACTTCGGTCATGTCTACCCTGATCTTCAGCTATTTTTTGTTACCACAATTATTTTATGAGAAGTAGATATTCAAGTGTTTATCCAGTTTGACTTCCTGCCATAAAAATGAAAGATGGAAGTGCTTTCTGCTCTATATATGTTTGGACAATGCACAGCTGTTACAAATCTTACTTTCACTCTTACATGGACATGCAAGAGATAAGATATCTGTGTGCTATATAGTAAATATACTTGGGAAGCACAGTATAGTAGCTTCTGGGAAAACTGGTGGAAGGGTTATTTTGAAGCCAAATGCTTCAAAACCCCTTCAATTTTCCAAATTGCTAGTAAAACATTTGTTTTAGTGTTGTATATTATAAATATGATATATTTGGGTTGCACTAGTATAATTATTTTCATGCTAATTTCACATTTTTTAATTTGTGAGGGAGGAGAGACAATGTGTAACCCCTTGAAGAAGAAGGAAGCAGCAAGGTTTTTGCTAATGGTTTCAAGGTAGTGGAAGCCTGGTTTTGTTGCGTCAGGCATTTTTCCCACCTTCTTGTTTTCCATTTCACCAAAATTTATGGTTGGACTAGGTGATCTTCAAGGTCTTTTCCAACCTAGATGATTCTGTGGTTCTGTGAAAATATTTTACAGTTGTACAAGTGTATGCATTTTTCTCATGTCATGGATCAAGACATCTGCTGACCTATAGGTTCATTTGATCTACAGTTCAGAGGCTTTGAGAGAGAGGAACCAGTATTACCGTTTCTGGTCAATTTACAGTCTTTATCTTCCACTCACTAAAAAAAAAATTCATCTATATAGATATATCTCCTAAAACTGTAGCTAAAATACCACTATAATCAGTTGGCTTATAAGGTCACAACTGATGGACAGGCTGGATCACTGGGCTAAGGCCAACTGTAGAAGTTTCAATAGGGCCAAATGCCGGGGGCTGCCCTTGGGCCACAACAACCCCCAGCAGTGCTACAGGCTTGGGGAGGAGTGGCTGGAGAGCTGCCAGTCAGAGAGGGACCTGGGGGGGTTGATTGACAGCCGGCTGAACAGGAGCCAGCAGTGTGCCCAGGTGACCAAGAAGGCCAATGGCATCCTGGCTTGTGTCAGCAATAGCGTGGCCAGCAGGGACAGGGAAGGGATCTTACCCCTGTACTCGGCACTGGTGAGGTCGCCCCTCGATTCCTGTGTTCAGTTTTGGGCCCCTCACTACAAAAAGGACATTGAATGACTCAAGTGTGTCCAGAGAAGGGCAACGGAGCTGGTGCAGGGTCTGGAGCACAGGTCGTATGGGGAGCGGCTGAGGGAACTGGGGGGGTTTAGTCTGGAGAAGAGGAGGCTGAGGGGAGACCTCATCACCCTCTACAGCTACCTGAAAGGAGGTTGCAGAGAGCTGGGGATGAGTCTCTTGAACCAAGTAACAAGCGATAGGACAAGAGGTAATGGCCTCAAGTTGCACCAGGGAAGGTTTAGACTAGATATTATGAAGCATTTCTTTCCAGAAGGGGTTGTTAGGCGTTGGAATGGGCTGCCCAGGGAGGTGGTGGAGTCCCCATCCCTGGAGGTGTTTAAGAGTCGGGTCGACATAGCGCGGAGGGATATGGTGTAGTTGGGAACTGTCAGTGTGAGGTTAATGGTTGGACTGGATGATCTTCAAGGTCTTTTCCAACCCAGATGATTCTGTGATTCTGTGATGCAGATTTTCTGAAGGAGAGCTAAGCAAACTCTCTACATGCCTGCCCAATGGCTAATGCATAAGCGTTGTGTAAGGAAACTATTTGTGCAAGTGTTGGCCAAATTCTTCACATTATGAATTAATTATTTCTAGTTTTCATAAATGAATACACTGAGAATATCTAAAAGGTGAAAGCCTGCATTTCATAACGTGTATTGCGATTTCAGGAACTGGAGTATTTGAAGTTTTGTTTCAGAAAGAGTACTGCTGGTCATCTTTCACAACCTGAGTTGAGTTTTCTAAAGTGCAGTCTGATGCAAAGTGATCCTAAGTGATCCATTTGTAATTTTGTTTGTATAGAATGGTAGCAACCTTAGGATCCTGAGAACACATCTAATATAATATATTGGTGCTAAAGAGGTGTTTAAATGTTCTTGTACTGGATGCTGCAGAACCTGAAGGGTGTTCAGAAGTTTCTTGTTGCAGCTGCTGTTATTCTACTAATACAGTCATACTGCAACAGCTTTCAAAGATTTTTGAAAGCTAATACCAAGAATTAAGCTCTTAAATCCATATTTTTCATCCAAATAATTTTTTTTTTAAGTGCAGCAGATTTCCCCTCAAAAAATTGAAAAACTTAATCGTAATGGGTTTTAGTGTTTGCTAGATATTAAGGAGGAATAAGAGGAGGTAAAATACACTCTGCGTCATAAAAAAAACAGTCCACCAGCAAACCCCCAGACCTTACACAGACTTATTAATTATTAGTTTTAATGGTATGCTCCATTTGCTACTATTTTTCTCTGTTCTCTGTGTATTCTGCTCCTGAGTAGGTCTTTGCACTCGAATTGTTGGGATAAGATCTGATGGCGTTATAGAATTGCTAAAAATATTACTTTTTATGAAGGAAAAATGGATTTTAAAGACAAACCACTGATGCTAAGCTGAGTGAAGGTGTGGCCATGCAATGGTGATCTAATTGTGCAGATGTGTGATACTTCGAGCCTGCATGTTCATTAACAAAGAATTATACGGCTGAAAGGTTCTTGAGGCAGGCAAATTGCACGTATTCACCTAGACACTGTAAACATGAATATGAAAAATACATTCAGTTATTAATGAAAGAGCTGCAAATGACAAATTTCAAATATCTGGGTTTGCATTGGTGCTTTTATAAACTCTTATTCATATATTTTTCTGTACATGAGAGAGAGAGATGACAGAATGAAAACTAAGGAACCAGTAGTATAGTATATTATGCTCCTAAAGAGAACTTTTTTTCTCTCTTTTCTAAGAGCTAATCTGGGTCTGAATGATGTCAGATCTAGTGATGTCTGAATAACTGTCATGTACAAGAAAGGAAAAAAATTTAAAAGAGGGAGCTAGTGTGATCTTGTAAGCGGTGTAGTATTTGCAGCCACATTTAGAAGGGAAGCTGAAACCACTTTTGTTGCTACTGTGTTGTTGTTAGGGAAAGAACTGCATACAAACGAAAATGTGGCACATGTAGAGAATGACAATTTGAGTTTGGCAAAGAAATTAATAAAAAACTGTGATTATGCTCATTAATATCCTCCCCTACTGAAAAACAAAATGCGAAATGATCAACCATTACAGGACTAGCATAACAGTTTGCAATTATTAGCAGCACTGCTCCTGTTGCATAGGGCTGTTTTCTTCAAATGTCCCTCCATGACATTTCTTCTGAACAGAGTGTAGCTCTCACTTTGCCTATGACTAATTGCCTAAGAATCACACCACTTACAACATAGCTACCTTCACTCAACATGACAGAATTTTTGTCTTTGCAGGTATTGGACAAAACCATCCAAAAAATTAACCATGTTGCTATGACTATTAATGTATGTCACTTTTAGTTTTCCAGATAACATAGGCCTTTAATATCAGCCTTACAAGAGAATGTGTAAGAAAAGGCCAAAGCATAGCAAGAATTAAATTCCTCATCTGAGATCCTGCAAATGTTCAGTAAAGCTAGTCTTGCACTGCCATTTTGATGTTAATTTTCATTAATATGCAGCTGCTCTCTTCTGTCACTGCAAACTAAGAACAGTCATTTCCTTATTAAGGTCTATTCTGCTAGCTTTGTGTCCTAAAATAAAACCCCATCATTGTTTTATGTGTAACTGGTTAAATCACATAATTGATTCTATAAGCTTTGAAACTAGGAGTGATATCTATGAATAGTGCCATTATGAAATACATTTGTGATTTTCACTGTTCCCTTGTGTGTAGAAGGCTTTCTATAATTCACCAGAACAGCTTTGGGCTAGGAAAGCATCACTTCCTCCTTTTTGCTTCTGTGGAGAGCTTGCCTGATAAAATTATGGTATTGGCTAAATAAACATCCCAAATAGCAAAGCACTGATAACCTCCTGCTGGGTGTGTGTGGATGGTGCCACGGAGCACCACTATAAGAAACGAAAAGAGTTCTTTCAGGCTCCTAACAAAGACAAAATTTGATGAGAGGGAACTCATTAAATTACTGAAGTAGACAGGTTTCTTTTGCTCTTTGCCTAATTCCAGGACCATCCATTCAACCTCACTGTGGTTTACTTAACATGTTTCTTCTGCCAGTTAATATAATTAGACTACTATTTCAGTTGGTAGCAGGCTGCCTGAAGGTAGAGGGAAGACTGGCACATGATAGCCAGTGGAGACTGCTAGTGCTGTGCAAAATATTTAAAAAAAAAAAAAAAACTAAGAAAAAACAAAACAAAACCTGCAAATCATGCCAAAACTATGATGACAGCAAGTTATTTAGAAATGTTTGGTCTGGATTGTCTGTGCAACTCTTTGTAACATCATTCAGTATCTTTAACTGTAAAGATGACACGGTGTTTCATAAGCCCTTTGTTTCCGTCCTAGCCCAGAAGTGAAATGTGTGATGGATTGTAGAGGGGAAGTAGAGGAGCTGCAGGCAATAGTAGGAACATTTATTTTAGATGATGGAACCTGCTGGAGATGTAAGAGCAAGTTAAATAGATGGTCATAGTAAGTAGCTGTGAGTAGTAAAAGATCCTTTCACAGACTCTGGAAGTCGCAAGAGATTTCCTTTCCCTGGCACTTACTTGGGTGCTACCCTTGGGATGTGACTGTCAATTCATAAAACAAGTTACCAACAGTATGTGATCAGCCGAAAGAAAAATTCCATGTTAAAAAAAAGCATTGGACTGAAGAGGTCTACTAAAAATCTAAATGGGATATCAGAAAAGTCAGAACACTTATTTTACTCTAAAGATTAAGCATAATAACACTACCAAATCCTGTTCTGTTGTCTCATCAGTTCCTAGTGAAATTTGTTCCTCCAAAATTTTGGCAGTTGGTATCTCAGCTGCTTATGGAAGAGCAGGTGGTTGTAAGAGAGCCATTGCTGGTCAGTCTACAGAACGCATCTGGTACAGGCTCTACTTAGAGTGCACTCCAAGACAGATGTCTGAAAGAATATGTGTCTTCTCCCTGCCTTCACTCCAGTGAAAAAAGTTACAGTTACAGCAGATGCTTGTACAGCTTCTGACAATTCCTATATTAGACATAACATTAGTTTATTGCCAAAACCAGTTTTCCTAGCTCAATGCTCTCCAGTAAAGAAAGTAAGCTGCTGTAAAGGGAATAGCTTTAATTATTCCTGGATTCAAGACAGGATAATGCCATGAGGTATTACAGTTACGAGGGCGGTCAGAAGTCAGAGTTCTCAAAAATTCTGAGTTCAATTCCAGTTATTTTAATTTACTTCGAGGTTCTAGGACTATAAATCTGTTTTGAAACTTAAAGTTTAGATGGAGGTTTTAAAGAGGACATTCAACTTGCTTAAAATGAAAAAAAAAAAAATCAATTCCCTGCTTAAAATGGAGAGCAATCCTATGCAATCTGCAGTGCAGTTCACTCATTCTTTCCTTGTTCCATTTGATTAATGAAAGCAATGTATTTTCTTTCCTTCTGCCAATGATTAATACTTCTCTGCACTTCTTTGTTTTTGGTGGCAGATTGCTAGGGGAGAGATTCCACCGTAAATTGTTTTTGATATCAAGTTTTAAATAAGCTTTGCCAGCCTACTTGTTTTGTGAAAAACACTTCTCCATCTCCGGTAGTGTATTGCCTGGACTGTGTCTGCTCTGTGTCTCTGTTAAAGAGAAGGGGAGTTTAGAAGAGCTCCTTTCAAAGCTCACTTCCATCACTACAGCTGATAGTGCAAGGTGAAACAGAACAGCTTGGCTGCTACTTCCTTTCCCCTGTCTGCAGGGTAGGCATGTGGGGGCAGCAGGAGTAGCAGGCAGAGACAGAATCATGGTTATTTACTGGCCTCCGTAACAGCAGTTTGTTCTTCTAAGTATGTGGCTTGAATAAAAGCCGTAATGGGTGTTTGGGTAGGGAGGTTATATTTTGAAGCTGTTAGTGACACAGACAAAAGTTGCTCCCTGCATCATCCTTGGGGAAGTACTGCCTGCAGTACTGACTAGGTATAATTCATATCACCTAGACCTTGGTGGTGAGTCAGGGCCTATTTTTAAATAGTGTTTTGGACTACTGTCTACACTTGTGATTCACACAGTGCCAAGGATGTTCCTGGACATGGGAATACCACCATCCATTCATTTCCACTACTGTAGCTGTCTCTGGATGACTTCTGTCCAAAGCTGAATCTCCCAGGTATCCCTAGGCAGAGTGGAGTTCAATACGAGCCAAAGAGCAACAAATAGTTCATGTGCAGCTGACCTGTTTTGAAGGGTAAGAGAGTTTAATAATAAGGATGGGGAATGCTGTGTAAGTATTGGCTTCCATGCTGCAGAAAGATACCTTCAAGGCAAATTCTTTTTACTGTAGTATATCTTACAAAACCTTTTCTTTAGTGGGCTTTTAGCTTTTAAGGAATTGTTTTCAATTTCTTGGGTTTTACTGGTGGTAAACTCAACTGATGATCAGTTTCTAGCTACAAATATACTCTGATTATGTTTGCTTTTACTTAAAAGTTTGGAGATGCATAGTGAAGCATGTGCAGGTATAAAATTGGTGGCAGTTTGCCAGTGAAGTCTTTGATGTTGCCAAGCATGGGAGGCCTATGTATAGGATAATACAGCTTTTCTTCTATATATGCAATCAAACCACCATGTGTATGTTTTATTCCTTATATTAAAAGCAATGTTTTACATTGCAGCCTCCAAAATGAAAATGTAACTATTGAAATGAAATCTAACACCCTCCTTTATGTGTAACCTTCAAATCACAGTTGAAATAGAAAATGTGTTATTTTAGCAGGGCTGCTGGGATCATGATCTGCAAAAATCCTCTTTGCACTTGACTGTGAGCTCCACCCTTTAAGCAAACTCTTTGTCCTGGTTTCAAATTGAATTTTTCACTACACAAGTCTCATTAATTAAACAGCAAGAGTAGCTTCAGCCAGCGACCTGTTCTTCCCCCTGCAGCTCCTTGCATGGGGAGCCTTTCACTCATAGCTGGTGAAAGCTGTTTTTCTTCTGCCTGGCTGAGGAGAAATCTATACAATAGAAAGGACAGCTCAGTGCCCAAACCCAGTCATCACCAAGAATTGCTTAAAATAACTTGAAAAATAAATTATTTCTCCTCATCACCTCCTTTCCTTCCAGTCACTTTTTTGTGAGCTACATTTGCCCAAGAACCCAAAACTCAGATGCAGCGTGACATTTCCCTACCTTCCTCCTTCCCTTTCCACTGGCCTTTTACCCCCAGCTGTTGCTGTTGCTGCCAGCTCTGTTCAATTAACCTCAACAGGAATGCAGTCATCCCTCTGCGGTTAATCCTGTTCAGGATTAATGAACTGTGCTTTAAACCAAGGGAACTGCTAGTAAAAATGAGATATAATTTCATTAGAAAATTGTGTACTGCTAATTAATGAAGAAGGTCATTTTAGGACTTGGCAGAATTGGGTTTAACTGGAGAAAAAAATTCATAGAGCAAATATGTGAAGTTTGCTACTTTCTCTTCACTCTCTCTCTGTGGACACCTTTTGTCACCAAACGTCCTGTTTTCTGTCTCATTCTCAAGTCACCACCAAAGTATGTCACAGGGAAGCATGGAATAGAGGCAGCAGTAAAATGAAGCCACTTGTTGTGGAGCCACTTGTTTCTTCATCATTTGTTTCTGAGTGATGAACACTGTGTATAATGTGATTTATTTGAGTGTTAAAAAGCAGGCACTTGTCAAAATACTGAGCTCATGGCTTCTCCAGTTACGAACCAAGAAAATTCCTGGTATTTTTTTTTCCATGCTGGTCCTGGGAAAGTCTGCAGCCCTTCAGTTCCTCTGTAGTGCTTGTTCTGTACATTTGAGCAAAGGCTTAATCAATACCTTAGATACGTTCAGCCTTTCACTTTCTGGATATCAGAAGTAATCACAATGGACGTGTAGACAAAGCAAAGTAACAAGGAATTTTGAAGGAGACTGACAAGACAGGGCAGTGACAGGGGAAGGGAGAGAAAATGGGTGAATTCAGAAAAGGCAGCTCATCAAAAATTTTCCAGTTCTGTTCCTGTTTGGTCATACACAGCTTTGTTTATTACTTCAGAGCTCTTGGGTTTTTCCTTATAGCATATTAATTAGTATCTGTCCTGTAAAAGATCAGGTAAATATGATTTCCAGTATTTCATGTTGCTTCACTGAAGGGGGTTTTATCATAAAGTAATTAATTACACAACTGTCATTCAGATATTTTGATCTTTTATACCAAAAAAACTGTGATGTACAGTACTTAACTATCTAAAACATGCTGCTGTAATTTGTTTTTTCTTACAAAAAATTACATGGGTCCTCCTAAGTTCTAAAAATATACTTCTGACTCTCCAAGAAAAAGATATCCTTTCTAGGAAAGATATATCTATAAAAAAATAGATTGAATACAGGTTTTGAATATAAAACTAAGTCTAATGACTGGAATTTTCATATTATACTAAAAGAATTTTCTGTACAATATCTTGTAATGGGCCAAATATCCACCAACCACAAAATACGGAGGTCTGTATTCTGCACATATAGAGAAGTCGATACATTTGAGTCAACGTTCCTCAAAGTGTTTTGTTTAAGTGCGAGAGCCAGCCAATGTGCTAGCACACATGCTTATGTTTTAGCATGTGAGAACAGAAAGTCAGCCAAGCATGAGAAAAAGTCAGTCACAGTTATTTTTGGGATGGTACTTTGTTTTTTATATACTCCACTGTTATATTTATAGATTCAAAAGAAATTATGTCTTATCTTCAAATGTAATTACTACAGAGGACACAGAACATAGGATGTTCAAAGCAGCCCAAGGAAACTGAGGACACGGTTCTTAGTAGACAGGAAAATAATATGCCAAGACTCTCTTGAGCATGCCAATATCAAGCGCCCATACATGATCATTCTGTTCCTTGATGCAGGCTTGCTATAAAGTGAGCCAGCTGACAATATTTTTTGAAATACTAAGAGGTTTTACAGTATAGTGAAATATTTCATATCAAGTTCTGTTTGTCATGAGAAAGAATGTGCTTTCTAGTTTGGCAGGGGGGTGTTGTTTGTTGTTTTGATTTTTTTTCCTGGACAGCGTTATGGGCCACATGCTCAATCCTTTTATGTCAAAGGCAAAGTTTGATTTAAATGAGACCAGAATGCTTGGGTATGTGCTAAATCAGATATTTTTAAATGCATGCCACTTGAGATTGCAGAAGAAAAAACGTGCTCATAAATAGTTGTGATTTGTTTGAAGTCAGAGGACTTTTCTCTCTGTGGGTCTATTTATAGTTTTAGGATAAGAAATTCTTCTGCTTAGTAGCAGGAACTGATGAGTGAGACTTTTACATACTCAGAAGAAAAACCTGAGTTGTAATTTTCTGTCTCTTCAGCCTAAAGGAAATTCATGAGTATTGAAGCTGGGATATAAAATTAATCCTGCTTACTTAGGAAGACCTTAATCACACACTTGCAGTTTCCACTTGAACTATGGTATCTGTAGAACCCAAAGTCAGTTATCACAGAATGTTTTTCATCTGGCTTTGTCTTCTTGTTAAAATAAATCTTTAATTTTGCCAGTGACGAAGATTAGATTTTAATGCAATTTTTTTGTATTTTTAATTTTTATTCTGTTGCTCTATTAAGACCAGGAACACAGATGGATTGTTGTGAATCCTGAATTGTTTGCTTTTTTTGCTGCTAGAGTCCAGTTCCATACAATATTAGCAATCAGCTTCTATGCCAAAGCCAAGCAGTGACAGTTGCAATAATGAATATTTGCTGCAGGCCACTGGTATGAAAATAGCACAGTGCTGCAAGCCTGCGTCACTAGAAACAAATCTTCCAGTTGACTGTGACTGAGTTTCTAGCTCAATTTTAGATAGATCATTTATTATTGAAATAGTTCTTAAAGCACTGTCATAATATAAAGTTAAGAAATGCTGATTCAGTCTTCAAGGCATCAGTTCAAATGCCTTCCTACTTCTTTTTGGTGGGGTATTTTTATTAATCCCTTTATACCTTTAATGCTGTACCGTGTATTTAGGGCACTGAGCTGTGTACAGGCAGCAACACTGTAATATATTCAGAGGCACATACTGGTTAGGTTAGAAGTTCTGGTGAGAAGAGGATTTGAATTCCCTCTTTGTAAGCTTACTTGACAGCTTTTAGAATGTTTTCTCCTTAATTCCCACAGATAATTCTAAACTTTAGATGAGGAGGAACAGCTTTACATCTTTAAATGTGTTGAATTTGTGTGGTTTTCTTGTATATGTTTTGATGTCATTAATGCATTTTCATTAGTGGAATATACAAAGTATTACTATAGGGCACCTTTTGAAAGTGCAGAGTATGTGCACTGAACTTTGATATTTTTTTAATTGGAACAATATGTTGGTGAGATTTACCATCTTTAGTTTAGTTTTTATATGCAATGCTACTTTCACGCATGCATATCAAATACCCTCAAAAGGACTAATGTAATGGATTGTATTTTCTTTCACTTTAAAATAATTACATACTGAAATATTAGATCAACATATCTATAGGAGGTCAGATACCTGAAGCAGAACAAAATCTGCAGTTATTTAAGCTTTTATTTTTTATCCATTGCCTATGGAAAAGAAATAAATATTTTCTTTATCCTTTGGAAAATAAAGAAATATCCTTTGGAAAATAAATAAATTATGATCTATATTTTGCTTTGGGCAAAATACTGACCCTTGCACTGCAAAGCTGGTAATGGTGATTGATGCACATATCTAATTTCCTGCAAGATTAGAATAAGCACCAACCTTGCCATCAATCCTGAGAGATTGTTAATGTCTTCTTTTTCCTTCCCTCTCCCTGGTGCCATCTGCCCTCTGCCTTCCTTTTCACCAGGAAAGTACATTGGCTAGACCTACTACTGTACAGTAAGTAGTACCAGGATGGAGAAACTGAAGGTTTAAAAGCAGTGTTATATACTGCTGGGAGTGCGCTTTTGAGGAAAATAATTTCACTGCAGCAACTTTCAACTGAAGGAAAGACAACATTGACATGAATTCTCTACGACAGGAAAGCAGTGACTAGTTAAATGTATCATTTTGTGGACAGATGTATAAAAGCTTCATTTATTCATAGGTTGCCCAACAGAAAGCTTAAAAAAAGTATTTTTCTTTTGATACATTATTTTTGGTCTGTAAAAAATTAAAAATAAGAACAGACTGTTCAGCAAGGTAATACCATTCCTTCTGGACAAGTATTTGACATCCACAGTACATTCAGGATATAACCACCTCCAGACTCACTCTCAGGAACAAGAAATACTTTGATTAGACCTTGAGTGGGACATTATTTTTGCTATATGCTTAATGCCTGGCAATATGTAAGAATATTCACATGACGAACTCTGCTTTCATGGTTTTATGAATAATAATTCTAAAAACACTCTGGGAGAATATGGAGAAACGTTACAGAATACACAATACATAGAAATTAATAGGGCTTGAAGAGTCCTATTCCCCCTGACTGAAAGGGGATCATACCTGGGTTGCTCCCGCAGATACTTGTTCGGCCAGTTCTAAGTCCTCCAGGAGGCAATATTTCTGGATCTCTGTAGGTAGGCTATTCTCAGGCTTTACAAGCTTTAATATTAGAAAGAATTTCCTGATGTCTAATCTAAATTTCTCTTGATGTAATCCAATAGTCCTCGTCCTATTAAGAGGGATCAGGGAGATGAGTTTATTCTCGTATTTTTAGCTACCTTCTACAGATATGAAAAATGTTGTCAGCGTTTAAGCTTCATCATCCATGTTTTCCAAACCTCTGATTTGTTTTGACTTCCTCCCTCACAACCCCTGTCTTGTTTGTTTGTATTGCTGCTGGAGTAACAACAAAGCAAGTAATTGTTAATTTTTTAAGACTGGACACAGGGCCTCCAGTGCTGATTAGAGGAGGAAAAATTCCTTCATAAATCTTTCACTTTGCTCTTTCCATGTGGTGTGGACCTATTCCATAACACGATGATGAGACATCTGTGTTCATCTTGCTATCTTGTACTGCAAGCTTTTTCTGAAAAACAAGCAAACAAAACAACCCAGAATCAATCAAACAAATAAACATCCCCA
Source organism: Athene noctua (assembly GCF_965140245.1). Taxonomy (NCBI): domain Eukaryota; kingdom Metazoa; phylum Chordata; class Aves; order Strigiformes; family Strigidae; genus Athene; species Athene noctua. Next base: position 144,088,155 of record NC_134038.1, on the reverse strand, counting down.
AAAAGCAGTACTGGAGCTGTTCTTCGTCGTGTTTTAATAGATCAGATTAATCCCACTGAGTGTGAATTCCTGCAATTGTCTTTACTGAAAAGCATCTAATTTTCTAGACTGTCTCTCCAACACATTAAAATTATTTTGAATCATGTCTCTCAGTGTGTTTGCACTTGTTTCCAGTTTGCTATCATCTGCTATGTTGTTAAGCATGTTCTTCATTAATTAAGTTGTTGAACAGTATTAGTCTAAAACACACCTCTGCGGCATCAGTTACTTGTCTCCCCCCTGCATCACAGCACATACTAAGGTCTGTAAGTGAAAATTGCTATTTTGCCTGTTCTAATAGATGGAAACGAATAAAGCATAGTACATGAAGAGCACCACTAACACCAAGGGATGTATGAAAATAAAATGAACTGTCTACATTGGAAAGTACTCAATTCTAGGGATATCTCAGTTAAAGTAACTAAGATTTCTTATGGGGAAAGCTGCTACTCGGTAGGCTTAATATGACAAAATACAACACTGCAAAAGCAGAACAGCTCCTGTTCCTTCTGTCCTTCTCCTGTCCCTTACTTGCCGTCTCCTTCACTGGCTCAGTGCTCGATATTACTGTCCTCTACCCTGTTAAGTACTTAACTACCAAATGATACTGCCATATCCAAATGTCATGTATATATTATTCAAACCACAGTATCATGGCATATTTTCTCTCTCTTGGAGTTGAAAACTACAGAAAAAGCACAAGTTCTTAGATGCAAGCACTAGGTTTCCAAATAGATTTAGCTATATAACATTCTTACCGTTTTTTCAAACATACCACTGATACACAGCACAGAAATCTTGTTAGTGTCTGTGTAGGTCTCAGATATAGGATGTTGTCTATTTTGTTACTATTATTAGTATGTATTGTTAGTGTGGAATAATGGATAATAACAATGCATCGATAAATGTATACTGTGTATTAATAATTACCTTCATTTAATATTAGTTTTGCTTAATATCAAGTGAAGTATCAATGCAATGTTTTATTTTATCAGATATCAAGAACATACAATTATTTTCATTTTAGTTTTATTAGTACAGAATGTTAAAACTTTGGCTTGGCTACTCAATTAGAACAAGTGTTATGTTGTACTATGGCACTTTATGCATCTGAAGTGCTGCATATAAACCTTAACAGCCTATTGTACTGGTAATTTACACGACCTCTTTTAGTGGATTATCTTTCAGTTGTACAACTGTACAGTACAGTCCTAATGACCTAATGACCTGTCTTTTCAGTTTATGAAATTCTGTATTTATTGGGTGTTAACAGAATGCAGGAGACAGAATACATGGCATTTCCATACATGGGAATACTGTATTTTGTAACCACACAAAATACAAACAATAAGGTCAGATTTAGTTCATTACCATTAGTCAAATCATCATCAGCACTATCAGGCTCTCTGTACGGTTACAGCATTAGGCTGCCAACAAGCAAATGCCAAAGATCACAACCTCTTTTTTTGTTTCCTTCCATCTCCTCTCTTTGCCCGCAGACGTTACCACAGGGACACCAGCAATATCAACGACGACAACGGTGGAAATCCGGAAGAGCAGTGTTATGACAACTGAGATCACCTCTAAAGTGGAGAAAATCCCCACAACAGCCACTAGCAGCACCACATGCCCTTCTGTTGAGACTGAGGAAGAAAAGGCAAAAAGACTGCTGTACTGTTCACTATGCAAAGTCGCTGTCAACTCTGCCTCGCAGCTGGAGGCGCACAACAGTGGTGAGATGGAGCAGTGCTTGCTTTCTTCCTTTTTTTCCTTCTGTCTCAAGAGCTCTGCAATTATCTTCCCCTGAATAGATTAGATCTCTTGCAGCAGGGGACAAAGAGGTGGCAGAAAAGTGGCAATTACATGGAATTCATTAGGTATTAAAGAATAAAAATGACAGGCAAAAAGGCTTTCATAACAGGGGAAGAAAGAAATTTTATTGCATGCAAGTTGCCCATTTTCTTACATTTTGTCTTTTGCAGCCTCCAAACCTTACAGAGCTAAATGACAGCTCATGCTTCATTACCTTTGGTGTTCAGAGTTTGCATAGTTTTGTTTGTGTCAGCTAGCAAACTGAGTATGAATGCCATTAGTTTTGTTTGAAATCTAACAAATTAAGGCTGAAAGAGGGAGCGTCAGTCAGTCAGAGTTCAATGATGAGAGTTAGAATTCTTAGCTCCATATTGTCTGTTAATAACTTGTTAAAATTATGTATATTTTCCCTTTGTTTTCATCAACTGATAGCAACTGCTGCATGAGAGTTGAATGGGTAATTGCTTACCTCCATCTTTCTTAATTTTTAAACCTTTTCTTGTTATTACAGCTAGTAGCATCAATAAGTTCCAGTAGCAGCCAGCCATCATTCACAGTCACTACTTTAAGCATCTTATTGATTGGAAGTGTGTTGAGTGGGGTTAAAAGATCTTCGGATTTAATGTGGTGGCAATGGCCACCTATAAACATCCTACAGAAAACCTCCTGATTTTGGATGTCAACAGTTACCTGCCACCAGGATAAACAGAGTTGAGACAGACAAAGAACCTTAAGTTTGAAACATGAAGACAATGACGTTATACCTGCAGCAAAATGATCAATGGTTTTATGATGTAATAAAAAAAAAACCAAAAACAAAAAACAACCCAAACCCTCTGGCATGTCTATAGAATCCACTTACATGAAAAAATAAATTATAATTTGTTGGTATTCGTGAGAAACAAGGCCTAATCAGTTTTGAATGCTGTGTTTGCTGTATGCAAGATATTCAACCGGTGAAAATTTGACTTCATAAAGCCGTACCCATTTAACCTATTTAACTTCATATGAGGGTTAGACTCTAAATATTTTTCTGATAAAGATGAAAGCCAAAACATTATTCTGAATATTTAAACACAACCCTCCAGGTTTTTGCTGTCTCTGCTGATAAAATGTGTGTGCTCACACACATTCATGACTGTATAAGTGTACATGTGGATGCATATAGCAATTATCAGTGGAAATCTAGTTCCATACATGGTAGTAGTCCATTATCATCACAGACTACCTGTGTGGAAGTCAACAGTGTGTCAAATCGTTTAGTGTGAATAAAAGTAAAGCAACAGGACACTATTGTTTTCTATCCAATCTTTATTTTAATAAAAAAATGCAAGCACATTTTTCTCACATGTATGTTTCTCACACATTTTGGTTTCTGTCCAGGCCCTTAAGGATCCATAGGTTGCTGCCAGGAATTACTCCCCCTTTTTGATTTGGAGACTAATTACTTAATTACAGCTTTAAGTGTAAACTACCTAATACATATTGCTGATCAATCCATTCAGGAGGACTACAGATCAAAGCCAACTACATCTTAATAGCTAAATTACTCTTCCTTTGCAACTACAATTCAGGTCTTATTAGCAGCAGGAGTTAATGAGAAAAGTCACACCCATTTAACTTCACATCAGGACACCTGATTGTGCCACTACTTACTGGTGGGGCTGTTTTGTTCTAGTGTATTACCTACAGATAAGTAATTTAATCATTAAATATAAGATGTGAAATACTGTTATATTGGTATGAATCTGATACAGACAAACATGGGCATATTCCAAGGATAGCACATGGCACCAAGCTGAGGTTCATATGATTTTCTTCTAAAAAGAAAATAGAACAATGAATGTAACCAGATTGCCAAAGTTGTTTCTGTTTCCCATTTCTGATATCTCCAGGGACTAAGCACAAAACTATGCTGGAAGCTCGGAATGGAAGTGGAACCATAAAAGCCTTTCCCCGGGCAGGCGTAAAAGGCAAAGGACCTGTGAATAAAGGAAACACAGGCCTTCAGAACAAAACATTTCACTGTGAAATATGTGATGTGCACGTAAACTCTGAGACACAACTGAAACAGGTACTCAGCTAGATTGCAGAGTGTGAATCCTTGTTTATTCTTTGTTTTCATGGTGATAAAGTACCAACACAATCAGCATGAGTCAGTCTACAGTTTGCATCCAAATGGAACTTACAGATTTTGCCCTTTGTACTTGGCTGTCATGCTGTATGTTTTGTTTTGGATATAATTTTCCCTTGCACAGAATATGTTGTCTCAAAAGCTCTTGTTTATATATATTTTTTTAAAGAGTTATAGAAGCTGTAAGCTGCAACATGTTACAACTGTCTTTAGATGACTATAATTGTCATTAGCTAGTAAACCCTGACATTTTATGTACTGCATATTTGCCTTGACAAAGATGTTGGAGGTGGGTGCAGCCAGTACTTTCACAGAACATTGAATAACCTGCTTAGAAATGCGGGATGGAGAGGATTTGTAATATATTTTTATCAGTGTTATTCTGTAGCTGAGAAGCATGACCTCTAAATTGCAATTACACTAAGTTATGTTCAGTCATTCTTCAAATGAACAAAGCCTTTGTTCTGAAAAACACTTAGTTTAATTCCATATGCCTTTTGGAATTAAATACTTGTTAAGGAACTTTACAAGAATGAAGATAAATTCAGTAATGGACAATAGCAATACTTGTCTTCTGCTTTCAGGAAAAAAAAAAAAAAGTCCAGTTCTTTGTCTTTTTTTGAGATCTCTCTCTTGAAAATGAAAATCAAAGTAAAAATATAGTTCTGAAAAAGATCCTTACATCTAATACTGCAATAAAGTCTGTGTAGAAGGATTCTTGTAAAATCCCATAGATTTTATGAATAAGATAATGGATTTTTTGGGCTTTTTTTTCACTGTCACTTAGTTTGATATGTAACTATCTTTCAGCTGAAATCTTCAAAGTATCTCCAGGCTTCTTAGGAATTTAAACAATTTTGTGACTTTTTTTTTTTCTTTCCCCAACTAGAGGATGCTCTACTATCTAATATTCTTTCAAAACTTTCTATCAGCAGTAGATTGAATTTGATGGGTGCTTTATACAGATAGGGAGGAATTTTTCAAAGGCTTCTGTCTTTGACCTGATTCAGGTCTGCTGAAGTTAACAAAGGTGATAAAATCATTGACTACAGTGGAAGCAGAGTTGAACTGAGCACTGCTAAAAGTCAGTGTCCCAATGCATGATGCACAAAGGATCATTCAGATTGGAACAAATCCTATTGCCATTTGTTGTTAATTTAGTCAAAGTAATGCTGTTGTGAAGAGCAGTAGCCTTTAATATCGGAGCACCCTTGTGTAAAGTAGAACCTGAAATGATCTATTAAGGAACTATCACTCTTCTTCTTTTTTTTTTTTTTTTTTTTTTCCTACCGAAATGTATGTTAACAGCACATAAGCAGTAGAAGGCACAAAGACAGAGCTGCTGGGAAGCCACCTAAACCTAAATACAGCCCTTACAACAAACTCCAGAAGGGAACGCATCCTCTAGGGGTAAGCCAATCACCTTTATGCTTTACTTTCATTTTAACCCTGCTGAGTGGTGTTTAAGAAAAAGTGGGAAAAAAAAATTAAAATGAGAGGAATAGTGTAAACAATGGGAGTATACAAGTGTCCGAATGAGCCCATGGAAGCCCACAAGGTACATTTTATATACTCTGATAGGTTTTGACTACAACTTGTGGGTCCTCATTTTTGTAGCTACTCTGAATAACCTCAGAAAAGAAGCTTGTTTCAAGAGTCATTACAGAGCAAGACCCTAAAGAAAATTCCAGGTCTCAGATGGGATTTTTCCAGTTTTCACCAAGAACAATAGTGATGAAATGACTAAATAAAACTTCATAAACCACAAAACCTTTATTCTATTCTTATTTAGAAACTTATTCAGATAACAATTGAAACAAAAAAATCCATCTCTCATTTCATTCCACTCAGTTTCAGGATGGTCTGGCTACATTTTCTACTGCCAGGCTAAACTATCTGAAACACAGTACTTAGTAGCTTCATAAGCTCAGAAAAAGGTTTACTTTTTAATAAAAGTACTTTTTAATAAAAATCCCTCTAGGATCTTGCCATTAGTTAAGAAACTGCTTATATTGTGGATGGGATAGTGAAACATCTGATATTTATCTCCATCCATCAGTTAAACTGCATGATTGTTTTATGTGCTGTGGTGTTTTGTAAGGGTTTTGGCAGAGGGAGGATGTTGATTCATTGACCTCATAGAGATTCACCCCTTACGCCTTGACCATCTTCTCTAATGCAGGCAGAATATGGAGCTTTTTTTCTGTGAAAACCCAGTTCTCTTTAAGTTGAGTTAAAGCTCTTTTCCTGGCAACAGAAAGCATGTCCTTCTTGGGGCAGCCCTCATGAGTGCTATATTCATGCATGATTCAGCTGGGTAGGAGCTTTCATGGATGTTGTAGCATAATGCAGTGCACTATTCTGGTAGATCCACTAGCAGGGAAATAGCCCCATAGGGTTTTTCAGTAATCCACCAGGAAGACCAAGGTCTCCAATACATATAAGCTATACTGAAAGGAATAGAAAATATGTAATGAGGTAAGAAGTGTATGGAATCACTAAAGCCTTTCTGACAGGATTATTATTACTTTAGGAAATTCGTTGTTTCCCAAGGGATGAAAATAACTATTACATTACTGTTGCTGTTGTGCACAGTTCTCTATTTCCCAATTTATGTAATGGTGATTTCTGAGAACTCTAGCCAAAGATTAATGCCATTTGGTTGCTGCATAGACAAATAAAGGCAATGTGTCCTTTTCCTGCTCCCTCACTCCCAATTGCTCGCAGTATAAAGTCAAGCCAGAGGTGAGCAAAGAGTCAAAGGGGATTTAATAAGGAGAGAATGAGTCAGCAATAAATTAACAGATATGTGTACTACAATGGAGGCTGTGCTGAGAAAGGATGAGAGCAGTTCCCCATTTAATCTTTTTGGTTTTGAATAGAAAAAATACCGAAATTGCTGTCACTTGAAATGCAGAATGGCACAGCAACAAGCCAAAGACGTGCTAATTTTATTTTGAATGTGAATGGTTTTTATGAGCTCTAGACTTTTTCTTTACTCCTCATTAATTTTTCAAGTCATTTACTGTCCCTTAGTTTACTTTATTGGAAATGAAACAAATAATGGCTAGCTTACTCTTAATGTTGACCTGTGTGCCAATTAGTACTTGCAGACAGGTTTGAAATGAAGGTGCCAGATACTGTATATGCTAAATATTACTAGTTTTGAAGCTATCTTGAAATCAGAACCATGTTGATAAATTAACTGAAAAACTGACTTCATTAGAAATTCCTGTTTCCTCCAAGAATGACAAGACAGTCCTAGCCTTTTAATATAAACAGTCTCATAAGACTGTTGATCTTTATGACAAAAAATATACAAGCATTACCATATATTTTTTTTTCTACAGAAGTTAAAAAAAGGACTTACTACATTTTCATGGCTTTTCTAGACCAAAAACTCTGCAAGTTTTCAATATCGTTTGTATGGCTTTGTTTAGTCTAGTTTTGCGTGCTTCAGAGAAAGAAGCTTTATGAATTCCCACAGTACTATTTCAGAGTTTAAGAAATCTTGCACTGTTGGGTCTTACTTGATATTTCTTTAAGCCACAGATGTCCAGCCTGTATAAAAGAGAGAGAGAAAGAGGCTATCAGTTGTTTGATAGTCCAAACTTTCTGCAACAAAATAGCTCTTATGAAAAACATCCTTCACTGAGAATTCTAGACCACAATCAGAACCGTGGTTTTGGCTGGAGGTTTTTTGTACTTCGTACTCAGGATTTTTTTTTTTTTTAGAGACTTATTTTCCTTGTTTGTTCTAAACAAGGCTGAAAAAAGCATTACTAAAAAATGTAAGGAAGGAGGAAAGCGTCAAATGCTCAGGAAGGGAAGAAAGCCTGGATCAGTGGGTGTAACACTGATCAAGGAAAAGATCAGATCATTGCTTTTCATAGGCACCATGAGGAATCTTGTGTCTAGCATCTGTTATGTCCTCCATTAAGAGAATTACAGAATCTGGTCCCTCTGAGTATCTCTCCCAGAGCTTTAAAGGACCTTAAGGCCAGCAGTGTTGCCACTGGGTATTAGGATAAGTAAATATCCTGTGTCCAGCTGGTTGGTAAAGAACCAGCAGATTTTTTGGAATATGGTGGTAGTGTAACTATGAAACTCGCTAGCGGTTCATGCCAGAGTACTCCTGTCCTTACCTTCTGACTATTCACTCACCAAGGTACTATTGAATTGAAAATAAATGACTGATATACTGCAAGTTAGTTACGTGAAAGGCCCTTTCAATTCAAGGATTAGAAAATGTGTTTCCCTGTGAGTGAGAAATGTCCATACATGGAGACGTACCACAGCATGGTATATATATTCATATTCTGTATATTCAGTACCACATATTCAGGTTTATGTTCTTTGCAAAGATCCTCAGGTCATGCCAGGATAGAGACCCACCAAAAGTCCATCAGAGCCAATGGGAACTTTTCTTTGTCAGTGGATGAGGTTTCTATTCTTATCTCAGCGTTATAAAACCAGAACAACAGTATTCAGGCTTCTGGCATCTCATTAGAAACTTGAAATCCCACTGAAATCTGCAGAAATCTATATAGACTACTCTGATGTTCATTTGTATGCATACCAAATGTAAATTCTCTTAAATAATAATGGACCTCTGTGAGTACTTTCAATCAGTCTGGGAAAATCTTCAGGTTTGTTTTGTTTTGTTTTTTTTTTTTTCATTTGGAAACTCTAAATGAGGAGTTTTCTAAATTGTATTTGGTTGTGCACAAGACTAATGATTTAAACATTTTTAAAGCAGAAGCCTCAGTGACAGTAACAAAAATACCATGGTTTGGCACCATACTAAGGTAACAGGTAACATTTTTTCATGATGACAACATTATAAAATATCTGCCAGTTTTTCACAGTCCTTGTAAGAATGAACAGTGTCTTAGCGAAAATTTGAAGACACAGAAAAATTACATAGGGCAGCACCCACAGAAGTCATCATCTATCTGAATACGTGAAACATAGGAGATTTTCATAACTGGTGCAAGATAAGGTTTGTTTATTTGCTCGTTCTTAGAATCAGCATCTCATAAAAAAAGGCTAGCTGAAGATCTTAATTTGAAGTAGAACTTGCATCCTAATGATTAAAAAAAAGTACCTTCTTAGTCAAACTGGAGAACAAGATATGCTTTCATTCTGCTCTGGTCTCTATCATAAAGCTGTCTAGGTGGAGGTCTTTTAATTGATGGCTAATTCTTATTTAATTCTTGCAGGGTACATGCAGCTTTAGTTTGGTGCAGATTGCCCAGCCCAGTTTGGGGTTTGCTTTGATTTCTAATCTCAAATGATAAATCTGAGTAATAAGGCTTTGTCCACAACCAAATCCTGCTCACCCTCGTCCAATGCGTGAGATCATTTCTCCTGTCACAAGCCTGCAGCTCAGAGTCAGTAGCCACTACGAGGACACTCTTGCTTGATTTTGCACTTATAATGTTAAGTCAAGCTCCCTGTTGTGTAGCTCATATGAACAAATGATGTCTCTCTGTTTGTTTGTTTTCTCTCTTCCCCACAGGTAAAATTAGTATTTTCAAAGGAACCTTCAAAGCCGATGGCTCCTCGAATCTTACCAAATCCACTAGCAGCTGCAGCAGCAGCTGCTGCTGTGGCTGTGAATTCCCCCTTCAGTCTTCGCACAGCCCCAGCAGCCACCCTTTTCCAGACTTCAGCACTTCCTCCAGCACTCCTACGACCAGCTCCAGGGCCTATACGGACCACCCATACTCCCGTGCTGTTTGCTCCTTACTGAACTCCAAACAGGAATTAATTGTACTGCAATAATTTTTCAAATCAAATCAAAACAAAAAAAAAAAAAAAAAAAAAGAAAATCAAGAACATTGAACTATGCAGTGTTTATTTATAGTTTAAAGTATATATGAAGAGCCAGGACTTTTGATAGAGAACTGAACAAATTCTAAAAGGGGGAATGGGCAGTATTTTCTCCAGATGAGAACATTCCTCTTGAGTATTGATCGTTTTAGAACTGATCTCCAGCATTGACTTGTAGTGACATATAAAACTTATGAAGCCTTTTGACTGTGCTTTTTGGCACATATTTCCCTGCAATGTCTTTCCTGCTTTATGAAACAACTTACAAATTTGTCTAAAGGGCATTAACTGGTTCCAATGTACATAAAATACTTTATTCTGTAGATTAAAGAAGGAAAAAAAAAGAAACACTGTGAATAGTAGTACCCTTAACAATCCTCCTGCCAACTCAGCAGTTACTGGGTATTTATCTGAACAAAAGTAGATACAATAGATGTCTTGTAAAACAGTAGTATTGTGTCTCTATCTATGCCACTAGGTTTCTAACTGAGTTGCAAAAGATAAAATGAATAAATTATGTCACTTTGGTAAGTAGTCAAAAATGATGACAATGTGGAGCTGTTCCTGGTGAGCAAAAAGTTGTTTTCCTCACCCATAGAAGAATGAGCCTGAATATAATCTATGGTTAGGGCAAAGTAAATAATAAGAAGTTTTAGTGGGGGGAAAAAATTCCAGATGCTGTACACAGAATATGTCACACATTTATTTAACATGTGTACAGTGTGTGTATATTGAAAAGGTGTAATACATACAGGGTAGATCAATGTCTAAGGCATGCCAGTGGACAGCAAAAAATACACTCTTGTCATTAAAAAGGTCTGACACCTTAGTGTTGAGCAGAGGGAAGACACAAATGGGTTACACATAGTCATAATTAGCAAATGAAAACAGGCAGAAATCCTGGCCTCATTTAAGTCAGTATAAAGTTCCTCCTGACTGCAGTGTAGCCAGAATTTCATTCCAAGAATGGCACATATTCCTTTTATATCACACCAGTGGGAGTGTCTGTAGGTACAGGTAACATCTTTTGCAATAGGCTTAGTCTTAGAAACAGATTTATTCTCTTGTTTTATTTCCTACTGATGTGATATAAAATATCTTAATATACCTATAAAATGTAAACAGCAACACATGAGATACATATTACGAGATAACTGCACATCATGGGTTTGGAACAAATACAACCTTTAGGATCTGAAGGGACCCTTGAATTCTGTGGCTGACCTTTATATATGGACAGCTTAAAGCCTTATGTATTTACTGTGAGGCTTAAAGGGGTTGACTGTGTCCCTTTAAAGTAAGATTTATCAGGGGTATATATAGATATATTGTATATATGTTAGAGTAAGAAAAATAACTTATAAACAGAAAATCTACTATATAAAGTAATTATATAACCATTGAGTTTCACATGTGGGTCATTAAGTGGTAAGTAACAAACAGCAGAGAAAAAATAGACTTCTTGAATCTGATTCTTGCTGCCTGCTTTTTCCCATAGGGAGCCGAAAAGTATGTATTAATATTATGGAGTGCGCTGCTGAGTCACATGCGACCACTCTGATGTGTAGCTAAGTGAAATGCCTACCATACATTTAGGAGGAATAAAATTTAAAAACATAATTTAAGTTTAGATGGAGAAATGATTTGAAAGATTTTATTAAAAGGTAGTAATGCAAAATATTGACCATGTGGTTGCTGTATAATACTGCCTGTGGTTAATATGGACAATTGGGAGATACAGAGGATGGGAATATACAGCACTTTTGACTTGCAGTTCATCATTGAGCCTTCCATATACATTGGTATTTGCCATTTTTTAAACCTCTCTGCATTTAGATTTTATAAAAAAATTATATAAAAAGAGAGAAAGAAGAGGTTCCATGGATGTCTGTGTCCAAAGAATTCCAAAGAGATGCATTTATTTATCTAGAAGTATTAAAATAAGTTCTATATTATGTAATTGTATTTCATCCAGTTTATTTGCAAACGTTTGTGCCTTGAAATGAAATGGGCTTTTGTTTATATTTAATTCATTCCTGTGTAGCTGTGAAAAAGATCAGATAGTGATTTCAGGGCTGGTTACTAGCTGGGTTGCTTTGGCCCAATTTTCAAAGCAAGAAGAGTATGATTAAGTTCCCGAAGCCAAGTTTAGGCACCTAAATAACTAGGGGCTGACATTTAAAAGGGCTTCCTACTCTACAGCTCCCAGTAAAGAGGCAGTAAACAGTCCAGCCTTCAAAACCTGCGCCTAACACTCAATTTAGAAAATGTTTCCTTTTATTTGGGTACATAAATATAGTGTAGTAAGGTTCAACTCCTCTTTGCAAAAACTTGGCCTTGGTCTTTTAAGCCTGCTTTCAACCTTTCATCTTTGTGCAGAAATTGTAGTGCCATTGCCAGCTGTGTTCAGATTCCTTCTTGAATAGGGCACTGGTTTTCAAGCTGTGCTCCATGAACCACCATTTATCTCCAGAGCCTTTTGTAATAGCCTGTGTTAAGTAAGAGCTTGCTAAACGAGCAGAGGAGGACTAGCATTTTGGGAAGGAAGAAGGTCTGGGAAGGCAATCTTTTCCCCATGAAAAAGCACCCAGATGGAAACAGGGGAGACCCACAAATATCCTGGAGGCTCTTATGCACGGCTTTCTGGTGCATGGACACCTGCTGTACATCCTGCCATGTTGTTGTGGTGCCATCAAAATCAACAGGCTGAGCCTTGCCAAAATGTGTCCTGTGGCATGTATGGAGGCACAGTACTAAGAGCAGAGTTAATACAAGTTTTGCTAGAAATAAAAAGAGTGTCAGTCCAACTACTTACATCAGCTAATTTGCAATGACACCTTCAGTTTTCTTGGACCTCTTTTGTCACAGTGCTCTATGGAACAAGTTTTGTTCACACAAGTCTCTTAAATTTCAGCTGTAAACAACAAACTCAATTCTTTTTATGTCTCTTACTCACTACCTAATAAAGGATAAAGCCTAAATGTTAGAATGTATAGTGGATTTTCTGTGCCTTGCTGTTCCACCCCCTCTTGGTCAGTAGCAAGTCAACGTACTCAGGATGTCGGCACAGCAGTTTTATATATATGTCAAGGAAAATACTGGCACAGCAACCTGATTGGGCAAGGGGAGCTTCCAGTCAAGGGTATGTCCACAGCAGCTGACAAAGGAGCTGGCAAAGAGAAGACACTTTACACCTACTTGTCAATATATCCACTATGGAGAGTCCTATAAAAGAAAAATGTGTCATCATATTTTATGTTACAGTAACAGTCCAGAGCCAAAAGGAAGCTTAAAGCACCTTTCATTTCATCGAAGACACTGTCACTCACTGGAATAACAGGGTGAAATCAGCCTGCAGGGAAATGGCTGGGTATGAACTTGGGGAAAAAAAAAAAAAAAAAAAAAGGTTCAGGGATGTTTTCTTAAATTCTATACAAAGTGTTAAAGAATTATTATTCTGTTCTGACCAGAAGAGATGGTAATTTTGTGGGAGGGATATATATTTATATTTTTATGCTATCTGCATTTTTCCAACTATCTCTGGCTTCAAACCTTTGTTCTGAAGGATCATCATTGCTCTAAACCATAAAATCAGTTACCTTCTTGAGAGCTGCTGTAAAAGCTGATGTGAGAGATTGGTAAGCAAATGGATGATGATTTAAAATGAACTGGAAGAAAAAAAAATGAACTGGCCATGTCAAGGAATGTTGTATTTGAAAAGTATACATCTTTATTTTAAGAGAAAGCTATATAAAATTAAGAATAGCTAAATAAAGTTAATATAACTAGAAGAGTTACATCTGTCATTTTAGTACTGGAATGTTACAATTGGCTCTGTATTTTAAAAGTTGAGAAGTCTCTTTAGGTGCTAAATCATTGCAAGGATGCTGTGGGTAAATTTAATGTCTCACACTCATTATCTTCCAGTTATACCAAGAATTCCATAACTGAATAGACCCGTCCTTAGTCACTTCTAATCCCCCAAAATACAGTAGAGTATTGGCTTGATATTCCCTGAAAGCTGAATCATGCTTCTTAGGAGCCCCTGCTTCCACCTTCTGCTCCCAGTAAACACATAGTTTTCAGACTCTCTTCAAAGCTTCTTGGAGAATTTCTATCTTAATATCTCTCATTTTGGTGAAAATAAATGTCATTTTATGAGCACAGACCAAAACTGAGGAGCAAGACCTGAAAAGGTTTCATGATTACAACATTCTTGTGGCTAAATATGAAAACACAGATACCCAAATTGTTTGGCTGCACAAATTTCTTTGAAAACATGTGAAGTTGGAAGCCTAAACCACTTTATAACGAATCTGTGGTTTAATTAACGTTGGTGTCTGGATTTCCATTTTAAAAATTGACTTCAGCAGTTCAGGCTTCAGGGCTCTAGGCACCTAAACCTCTCAAGAAAATAACTGGGGTTCCTATTTACCTAGATGCATGTGAAAATGTGAGCCTATGCTATGTAAGACACTACATATTTTTTTTACATCACATCTTCCCCTGTTCTCACTGTTTATCTGAAAGCGCCATTACTTCTGTGCCGGTATTCAGTGCGTGACTGCAAGAAATAGTAATACTGATAAATCCTGTCTGAAACTAGTTGAAATCTCAAACACACAGTTAAGGGTTTAGCCAAGGACAAGAGCTTTATGCCCCTTCACACCTACAGGTTTATTAAAATTCAGGACCATTTAGAAGTATATGTAACTATCTGGAGGATGATTATTACATAGCCTGATCCAAAATGTCAGGGGCTGAGAGTCTGTGCTCTAGACTGAAATTAATAATACTATGAAAATACTGTTAACCCTGGGACTTTTGAAAGCAGTTGCAAGGATCTTGGACTTCAGTAGAGGCATTTTTTTTGCCCTCAGTGCCTGAGGCCTTTTGCAGTCATGCTGTGTACTGCAATTAGGTGTTATTCAACTCTGATTCAGTATTGATATATTGATAAAGAAACTTGGCTGAGCCTGAAACATGATTAGTGGCTGCCTAGTTCCTGTGATCATCTTCATCCTGGGATGATACTTTGGTGGTGCAGTAAAAAGATTCAAATAAGTCAATGTGAAGAAACTGGTAAACTAATTTGATCCCTTTTCCTTGTGCAATATTCTTATATGGAACTTGTGAGGCATTAACAAGCTGGGACATTCAAGAGTTCCTGGATAAAACACAGGGACCATGAAGTTCATAAGATCTTAACTTTAAAAATAATTTTGATGAGGAAGATGATGAGAAAGAACCCAGAAGACTTCCTCTGGCTTAGGTACTTCAGTGACTTTGTAACAATGGTCTTCATATTAGTCACACTAGTCAGCACACACATTTGTGCTGTTTACAACGGAAATTGAATATTTGACACCCATAATTAGAAACAAGTATAAATATTAGTATTCATTGCATAGGTATTGGACACTTCATTACAGGACACAAGAATTCTCCTTGGAAATCCATGCATTCGTGTCTGTTCACACCAACCAAGATATCACTGCAGCTCATCAACACCTGAGTGTCCAAAAAGGATGTTCTTATTTTTTATTTGTTTTTTATTACTATTTGATTTTTCTTCTATGTTTCTTTATTCATAGTTCCAACTCTCATATGAATTAACAGAATTTTAAAGTTTAAATTTGCACTTAAGAAGTTGGTGTTCATCAAGCCCCCTTTTGGATCATTTGATCAGTCAATAAAGTGAATAAAAACTTTAAAGCAGCAGTGCCATAGTAATAGTAATATATCATGAATAGAGAGCACATGTACACTACAGTGCTCTTTCTTACCTAATCTAGTCAGAGTTTTATGACACAGATAGCTCTTTAGTCTTTCAATTTCCTGAACTGTCTATCTTTTGGGATTCTTCAAAGGTTTAATTAAATGTAAATGTTATTTCTTATGTTCAGTAATAATAGCTATGTATTTCTGAGTGCAAAGGCAATAGAAAAAAGGATAAAAAACATAAACCATGTTCTCACTACAAATGCCTGCAGCATTTGTTAACAACTTCAGCCCTTTTTCTCTTGCAGCTGGTGGCTGACATTTGCCATGGGAACAGTTTTCATTGACATATGTATCAGGTGAAAATTGTCTGCTCAAAACACAGTCTGCCAAGTGCAGACATTCTTTTGGGGCACAACAATGTGGGAGATGATAGCATATGGGCAAAGCTGTGCCTTTATAACAGCCTGTTATAACTCCTCAAAACTGCCTGGTGGTTTGATGGGGAGAGGCAGCACCTGCACAGGTTCTTAATGTGGTCATTCTGACATATTTATAACATAGAGGATGTCAATCTGAAAACAATTCTGATTGGAGGATTTTTTACAAGTGCTTCAGTCTGGGAGATGATTGCCCCCCCCCCCAAGTAGTCTTTATTTCTGACATATTTTCAGCGTAGTCTTGTCCATGACATTATTGCCAGTCAAACTGCTGCCTGAATCTGTTTAGTCCATCAGAATAAAACCATGAAGGTAAGTTTTGGGACCCAGAAGGAGCACCTGAGGACAAAAAATAAAAATGCAATGAATCTCAAGTTGGGTCACGTGGTTTTTTACTTCCTGCAGTTTCCTAAACCCTACCAAAATGTAGGTGTCAATCAAAGAGAAAAGGCCTGTTTATTCTACTGGTTTTATAGTTTTAGAAAGGGGATGGAAACAGCTGTAGCTCTTTATCCAATGGTTCACACACTAACCTCCATGTATCTGCAAGACAAATATCTGCACAGATAATTGCCACTCTGTAATGGCTCTTATGTAAATGGCTCATGGCTCATATTTCCCTCCCATCCCTGTCCTGAATCATATTTTGTGGCTGCCAGCAGGATGGGATACTGCAAGGAGCATTAAAAATGGAAAAAACCCACCCACCTATAGGGTGTATAATATGGTATATGGGTGTATAATGTGGTTATGTAATACAGTACCCCTTTTTTCCCTTCAGTGGTATAATCTAACCAAGCATGTGGCTGAAATTTTGCACTGAGCCCCTCATTACAGTATTGGCTGCTTTAAATGGTGACCACTGAAACCAATCTTGTCAGCTGTGCTACAGTTAAGCCTTCTCCCTATCTGTGTAAAATACTCTGTTCTCCTCTGGGGTGGTTTGCATGGCAAGTGAATCCTGGGAAGAAAAGCTAAAGCTGTTTTCAACTCCTTTACAAAGCTATGAAAGGCAGTAGGAAAAAAAAATAAATAAACTGGCCTTTCATGTTTTATTGGTATCTACATTTCAGCTGTCAGGAACTTTGCAGCTGCAGTAAATACTTTAGAAGCTCTTCAGTTCTGCTCCATGAGACAGGATGCAATGGATGACTATTTCATGCAACAGACGTTTAATCCAGAACAGTGTGCAAATCATTTATGCCACCAACTCACTAAAAACCTTAAACTTCAGTAAAAAAGCCTCAAAACCTGCTAGGGCCCACTGAAAGCACTGGAGATGAAGAGCACATGTTACATGATGTGGTGTCAAAGATCTGCAGGAGGACATCCAGATGAGTTCAACAGCTGCATTACATTAGCGCAAGAGAGGGTAATGGTTCAGGCAATTCAATGTAGGGAAGTTTCTTCTGAACCCAAATCTGAGAATGATTTGAACCCCAATGAGTGCACTGCAACAATTAGAACTGGAGAAGTTTGTTGGTATCACTGAACAATATATTTCTAGCTACGGACAATCTCCAATATTGTAGTAAAAGACCGCAAATCTGAAACCAAGTTATTTATCAGGATAATGTAATATTCTTCCTAGGCTTTATTGATAACCAGCATAAGGTCTTCATTTAGTGATACGATGCACATTTAAATTAGTGGGTACCAGGAGTACTGTAGGCTTCAAAAAACTGGCCCTGATCTGTTCATTCTTCAGAAGCACTGTAAATTTCGATGACATTTTTATAAGTCTAAGAGTAAAATTTCATGGTCTGGTAGTTTGTAATAGTAGTTTTGACTGATAAATAGTCAATATAATATCTTGAATTTAAAAGGGGTGGAGGGAGATGACTGGGGCAATTATACCTTGTTATTTAAACCCCCTGATACATGCCTTTTAAAGGTCAGAGTTAACCACATGGAAAAGGCAGGGAGCTAGAAAACAACTGTGTCTTCCCAGAGGTAAGTTAGGTGGGACAAAATTATCAATATTTTTGTAATTTCTTCATTAGGTAAGGGTAGATTTTTCCAGATTAGATTAAGTATTTGAGATGATGACCCATAAAAATTATTAAATTGGTACTATGAGGATTCATACAAAAGTTTTGAAAGAAACTAATTGAAGTGAAGGCTGCATGGATTATAGTGTAAGGAGAAATACAAGGGTGGGGAGAGAAGGTAGAAGGCTGTTCATAGGGAACAATTTTAGATTATATCTGGTTTCACTAGTGATTTTGCACACAGAAAAAAGCACACTCTTGAAATTCTTTGATAACATATATTAGGAGCTATCATCAACATAGAGAGGAACATGATATTTTCCAGAATGAATAGAATGACCTTGAGAACTGATATAATAGAAAGGATCTGAAACTCAATAGGAAAGAAAAGGACAATCATGTATTTAGAATCTAATAACAAAGAACTCAGATGCTGGAAATAACTGAAGAGCACAAGCCACAGGTATTACCATTGGTGACAATGAGTTACAAATTTGATACAGGTGTTTAAAAAAAAAAAAAACCCCACAGTGAAAATGTTCATTGAGGTATATTCTACATGATTCCACCACAGAATCAAAACTATATTTTGATAACTTCAGTGAGTCAAGAACAATTAAGTCTTTTTAGAGAAGAGTTGAGGGAAAGTAGAGAACCTAGTAGATGAGAAACTAACATTTATATGCTTAGAATAAGGAGCAGAAGGCTGAGGGAAAGAGGCATCTTCCCTCACTATGCATCCTGGGATGGAAACAGTGGTAGTCGTCAGGAAGGCACCTATTCCAGTTAAGAAAGTGTTCAAACATAAGCACATGAATACTTGTCTATAAACTCACCAGTGAAAATTGGCTGGAAATTAGATATTTGTAAGTGTGAAAACACAGAAAAAGTGTCAAAAAGGTTCTGAGCAGGCAAAAACTGCTCCTCAGGTGGGTTCTGTCCTGGTTATGAATGGAATTCTGTGATGCATTTGCTGTGGCAGCACATAACAGGGCACGGTGAGCCAGTCTGCAGGTCTCTGCTGTTTTCTCTCTGTATGCATATCTAGTGTGTCATTCCAAAAGATGTTAGTGACTTGAATTCATGACTTGATGAGTAAAGGAGAGAGATATAAGAAATACAGGGGTTAGCATTTCATAAAAAAAAAAAAGATTTCTGATTCTTGCCCTGGGTCTGTTTCGCCTATCTATTCATGCAACAGTAATCAGTCAGAAAATTAAGTGTTCCAAATCTCCGTGTAGGTAGATATGTTTGGTTGTGGTTTTTTGGACACTGTATGTCAGCTGGAACAGCCTGTCACATTCTTGCTGAAGTAGGATTCAATATAGTTTTCCTAGACAATCTCATGTCAAAATATATCTATTATGATCAGTTGCTAAGCATAGTTCATGCTTTTAAGAATTCAGACAGATGAGTGAAAATATTTTAGTAGTACTGAAAGCAAAAATGATGTCTCTAGTTCACTAAATTAATGAAAATATGTAGAGTTCAGCAACCACACTTAATACAGCTAAACCTCTTAAGTGTTGCTTGTCTTTTATCTTGGACGAGGACTGACTTGGGACTTTATGGCTGAGTATCCCAAAGGGACACAGAGACCTGGGACAGAATTCTTGCAACAAAATAAGAGGCTGAAGTCAAAGTGCAAGGCTTCTTAGTTCTTCTCTCATTTCAGACTCCTCACTGAGGTTGCTGAATCCTGTGAATCGAGTTCTTCATTATACGAGTGCCTATATGTTTTATGACAGTGACAGTTGGTTAAGGAGCCATTCAGCTAAGCTGTGGAGTTCCTAAAGTTCAGCAATAAAATATAGGTCTTTTTGCAGTTACTGGACTAGTTATGTGATGTCTGAGTCTTAGCACTTAGCATTCAGTTCAGGCTTTAAGGGATAATTAGGTAAATAAATTGCCGTTTGACATCTGCTTCTCTTTACGTTTTTAAATTTTCTCCTTCCAGAAGTCGCTGATTTACCCCATTCAGGGGAGACTGGATATAAACTTCATGTTCTGGCACAATGCATCTACATTCCTACTCTCTATTCAATGCCATATTTTGCTATTAAGCAAAAGGGGAAAAAAAAAGCCAACATAACAACTAAACAACCTGCCCCCCCCCCCCCAAAGAAAACACCAATACCCCAAACCTATGAGTCAAAGCTCAGTATGTTATTAGTTGATTTGGAGTAGTCTTCCATACGAAGTATGTTCCAAAACATTTTACAGAATTAAAAGCTTTGTATGACTACAGCACAAAAACATAATCCAAAATGTTTTGGCTAAAAAGGAAGCCTTCTGTTTTCCTTACAACTGAGGCCAAAACAATTTTAATTTCTGGCTTCTTAATTAATGTTAAATACAGTTTAGACTGAGTTTCTCATCAAATAAATATTGCAACATTTGTAGATTTGCAGTTATTTAGTCCATTGTTTTATCTTTAATTTGAGCATCCTGAGTATGAGAGCAGTTAAATTCGAAGTCGTCAAAGATTATGCCATCTTTTAATGGAAATCTGAATTTCAGAGCTATGCAAAGCATAGTTGATAATTTTGACATTTTGCTATATTTTAGCCATTTTTTATTTATCTTTGCTATATTGGTGCCTAAAGACTCCGATTGTGATCACAAAATAAGAATTTATTTTTCTGACAAAATAGAGGTCCTAAAAGTTGTTTTTGTTATGCAGTTTTTCATGAGAGAAGAGTGGGAATCTGGGATATGAGATTCAAGTTCTTCTGTTTGTTCTTATTCTGTCTGGAGACCTGAACTTGTGTCAGGACCTAGGTAAGGCTCCTAGACACTAAAGCAGTTCCCCCATCTCCTGCTTATCAGCTGAGTTGATCGATTCCTTTGTTACTATCCACAGTAGTGTAGGTACCTACATCTCAACACATATCTTTCATTAAACACAGATTTAGGGACCTGATACTGCTGCTCTCAATTAAAAGTCCACTGTAGAATGACATGACTCGTCTCCTGAAAGTTCTTACTTTCTCCACAGACTGCAAAGGAAGCATTGGATGATGGATGAGAGGTAGACATCTGTGCTGTATGTGTTCAAAATTGATGGATAAATTTGGCAAATATTAGATGTTCAAAAAAAAAATCCAATTCAAGCAAGTTACACTTTAGTTCAGGATGTGGGACAACCAAGGTGAAGTCAAACATGTGGTGGAACACACTCAAAAAACTGAGTCTCCATGTGTAAGATGAGTGTTTAAAAAAAAGTTTAAGAAATCCTTGTTAGCAGTTTTGGTTTCATTCTTAGAAATGAAGATTTTTTTTCAAGTGAAAATCATCAAGCACGTTAATTTAACAGTTTTGAATTAGGGTTCTTTTGGTGGTGTTTTGAGTTGTTTGGTTTGGTTGGGTGGTGGGGGTGGGTGTTTGAGGTTGTTTTTAAGCAAAAACTAACATGTTGGAAGCTCTTCAGGAAAACACTATAACACTATGCTTTTCAGATAGCAGCAAGACGGCTTCTCCACAGGGCCAGGGGAGCTCTAAGCCAAGGGTGACAGCAAGGTGGCTGGGCAGGGGCCTCAACAACAAGGGGTTGGTCCTGTGAGTTGAGCAGGTTTGATGGCAGTGACCATGTAAAATGAGTGTCGGGGACTATCCAGACCAGTCTGTAGTGATGAGGCAGGTACCAGGCCAGGGACATCAAGACTGAGTCAGGACAAGCAAGGTGCAATGCCAGGCACAAGTAGAGATAAAGTGCAGCTCCCAAGCCATGGGGCAGAGGCCCCAGACAAGGTGTCTCTCAATTCCTTCTCTCACATTATCTGTTCTCCAGCAGTCTGATCCCAGGTTACGCAGCCATGCCATGTCACAGCTGACCTTCAGCCCAGGCAGCTGGACCCCTGGGAGGGGAAGGAGGAGGCTGCAGCGCCTGTGGGTGTGCACAGAGCCCTGGCAATATTACCACATACTCTATAAAGAGTAGAAGAGATGATTTTGACTCTAGAAATTTCTGTCAAAGAGGAGAGGGAATGGAAGGAATGAGATTTACGCATGACCAGAAAGAAGGATGGAGCAAAGGCAGTTGAGCCCTTCTACCCCTAACCAGCATTTCAGTGAAACACCAGTATTCACAGTGTGGGTTCATCATACCAAGTCAAAGAAGCTGTATTCTGCAGCAAATGCAGAAGCTCATTGAGGACAGAGGGAATAATTATTTTTAAGTGTAAAAAATACAAAATTTCCTGAGAACAGTGGTATGCCTTGCTTACTTCCAACATGACTCAATCCACTCTAGGAAATGTAGTTCACCCTATTGGTTAGCTTCTTAAAAAGATTCCCGAGTTGAGAAACCGCAACTGTTTAGCACTTTATCAGGTGTTTGTTTTCACTGCACAGAGCTGTTTGTTAGATGAAAAGATGAAGTTTTTGTTTTATACAGGGGGTTTCCTTCTATAAAGCCTGAGGTTGTTTGATTTGAAAGTTTAAAGCTAGCTTCTTAACTGATCTGAATCAGCATAGCCTCATCGTTTTTCTAGGCCTATAGCAATTTTTTGTGTCTGAGATCTGGCACATAGTTTGGAACACAAGTGTTATTGTCTAACCATAATCCAGGAGATGACGCCTGTTAAAAATGGGTATATTCCACAGTAAATATCATCTGTTTTACCAAAGAGATCACAGCTCTAAAAATTTTCCATGAGAACTGCTATTTCCATTTGTTCTCTTTTTAATGTTAAGCTACTATAGATTAAATACTTCAGTCAGGCAAAATCCTCTTATTTCCTAAACAATTAAACTATTGGCAGTTTCATGATATTTTCACAGAAATTATAAATAGCTTACTACTATTTTATAGGAAAAAAAATGTACTGATTGTCTCAGGTTTTGCTTGGCTGAGGTGTGGTGGATCAAAGCTTCCCCATCCAGAGCCACCTGGACACTAACAGCCTAAATATTTTCATGTGGCCAACGCACAGACTTGTGTGTCCCAGGACTGCTGAGCAAGAAACTATTCTGGTAGCATAAACATCCTTTCATAGCTATCAAAGAGCTGAAGAGCTATATCTGTGTGCTCTTACCTTCACCTTGCTCCAATTTCTATTATACTTCATGCTATGGTGTGGGTTAATGCAGACAACAGGGTCTGGCAGAGAAATCAGTATTGAAGAAACAGAGCAGAAATCGAAGAAAATTCTTGCAAAAATATTGGGTTTTGGATTATTTGGTGTTTTCTTGCAGTCTAGTCAAGGCAGCTGGGAGATTGCTTTGTATGCTGACCATTCCTGGTTTTGGGCAATTATTCAAGAGAGGCATCTGCTATTAAAGTGCTATGTTTGGTTACAAGAGGATAAGATCTGTCTAAGATCCTATCTAGTGATTGAACTGTCATGGATCATGAGTGACCACCAGTTACTGGCATTAAATAATACACTGAGCAGTATGCTCAGTCCAATATAAATGGTAGTATTGCCAAAATACTATTTCCCATACAAATTACATGGGAAGAACATGTTTACACTCATAATCACACATCTCCCTGTCCACTGAAGAATTTATCCCAGTCTTCTGACCGTGCCTGCAACTGCTCACCAGCTTCCTAAGATAGATTTCCTAGCTTTGTATTCCCGCCTTTATCTATCCTCTCCCAAAATCACAGAGCTAAAGAACCTGTGCTGGTGAAGACACTGCTTGGGATAAATTTCTTTGCCAGTATTGTCCTTGGTCTGGGAAAATGTTTCTCTGTAGGAATTAAGAGCCTGCCTGGAGAAAAATGGCTAAAAACGCAGCCTCTCTGCAGAGAGATGTCATTTGGGATACACTTGCTGATTCCCAGGACACACACCAGGCTTTCAAATTTAGATATTATAACAGGCATTTTGTAGACATGTGGCTTGGATTGGAGGTCAATTCCCTGTGCAAAACACCTTTCTTGTCATTCAGTAGAAAGGTCAGCAGCTGACCAGGCTGATGAACAAGAAGCCCCTAACATATATGTGAATTATTAGGAGGTCTCATGGGTGTTAGTTAACAGAGTGAATGGATACAATTTCTTCCTGCTCTGACTTAAGTATTTTATACCATACTGAGCCTATAGTGATTTAAATTGGCATTCTGAAACCTGGAAAAACATTAGACATAGATTAACATTAGTATTAGGCATCAATATTGTCAATACTTACGTTGTATATGGGGCATGATGCTTTACAGGAGGGAAATGCAGGCACTTGTATGATTCAAGCATTTCCTGAGCTACAGAGAAGAAATTCTGTGCATCAAAATGTTCAATTAAGGGTTGCCAAAATTCTGCTCAAATCTCACATTAAAAATGTATCTCCTTTTTTGGAACCCACTCTTACAGCCTAGCTGCTAAAATCTCCAGAGGCTTTGACAGTGGTACACATTGTGCTCTTCGTGTGCTATTCGAGAGCAGAGAGAGTGACCACAGTGTGAGAGATCACAGATCTTCGCAAGGGTGTTCAAAAAGGAGCCTAGAGGAATCGACAAGCGTGGATGTGTACTTCATCTCTGCCACTGCAAGTGTGTGCAGGGGCAGAGGAAAAATTGGAGAACTCTTGCTTTTATCCCGCTTGGTTCACAAATCATTTAACTGTTAGCAAAATCCAGATTTAAGGCCAAGATAAGCAAGATAGCAAATGATCTAATACAGATGAAACAAACTCAAGAAAGTACATGTATAGTAGCTGTGGAAAGTTAGCCTTGTTATTTCCCCATTTATTTAAAAGAATGTGTTTCTGCCCAATACTGACCTCTCTTACCCACATCAGACATTGGTGGTGGTCTCCCTGGAATTAATATATTTCCTTAGTTTCCTTTCCTCATTATTTATTTTTCACTGTTCAATTTTTGTTCACTGGTTTAGCTGTGTTGCCAGAAGCTTGCCTAGTTCCACATGTTTCTGCAAAATACAGTTGGTCCATTGCTAACATTAGGTTAGCACTGCCTTACTTAGTGAAATACCATGGAAGAGAAATCTATTTGGATATTTGGTCAGGCATTTAGTCTGTAGAGCCCCTCATGTTTTTCTGCTTTCAAATGGTGGGGTGTGATTTTTCAAGTTCTAAGGATACTTTTGATATAAATATGTAGTAAATATTTACTTAGAGAGGTTAGAGCCTGCTATGGTCCTCATCATAGTTACAGGTACCTCCGTCTACTGCAGCTGTTTTCAGAGCAGACTTAAAAGGCAGCACAACGGCAGTTATCCCATAACGATTTGGAAACTGAAACATAGCTCTAAACTGTGACTTCAGGCAGAATGTAGTTATACTTTTTCCCCATAAACATAACCACTGAAATCTTAAAGCCCTCTTCAATTGCCAATTAACCCTAAAGATGCCAAAAGTCTATTTATGCTGCAGCTGCCAATATTCAGTCATCAAATCATAGAATAATTTAGGTTGGACCACTGGAGGTCATCAGGTCCAAACTCAAAGCAAGGCTACCCTCAAAGTCAGTTCAGGTTGTTCAGGGCTTTGTCCAGCTGAGTTTTCAAAATCTCCAGAGTTGGAAAGTCCACAGCATCTCCAGGCAGCCCGGTTCAGATATTAAATATTGTGAGATATTTTTTTTTTTTTTAATTATGTCTAATTAAAATCTCTTATTGCAAGAATATATTGTCTCTTCACCTTATATTATGCACCTCTGGGAATAGTCCTGCTCTACCTTGTCTCATATATAACTGGTCAGCAGTTAGACCTCTCCTTGTTCTTTTCTCCAGGCAGACTCACTCCCTTGTGTGTTGTGTACTCTATACCCCTAACCAGATGGCCCTACACTGAACTCCTTATGGTGTGTCCATATTTCCTTCATAGTGGGGTCCCAAACTGGATGCAGTATTCTAGGTATGGTCACACAAGTGCCAAATAAAGGAGAAAAATCACTTCCCTTGATCTACTGGCTATTGTCTTTTCAATGGCTGGCCCTTGTTGCTGTGCTTGTACTGCTGACTCATGTTTAGTTTGACATCCACTGAGATCCCAAGTACTTCCACAAAGCTCCTTTCTAGTCAATTTGTCCCCAACCCAAGTTGGTACAGGGGTTATTACATCTTCCTATATGCATGACTTTGCATTTGGTTTTGCTGAACTTCACAGGGTACCTGTCAACCCATTTCTCTCATCTCTCAAAATCCTTCTGTGGGACAGCCTTGCCCTCCATCTTATTAGTCATTGCCACTTCTTCCACCCATCAAGGTTCAGGAGATTGCTTTAAGTGCAGTTAGCTACACCAGTGATGAAGGTGATGCTGAACTGTATTGGTCTCAGATTTGACAACTAAGGAACACCACTGCTAACAAGCTGGTGGTTAGATTTTTGAAGTAGTGTCTTAGGGCATGGCTGTCCAGACAGTTCTTCACCAACCTGGTAGTCTGCCTCCAAACTCTACTACTGGGTTTAGGCGATCTGCAAGGCATGAAGACAGATCATACAAAGCAGTCATAAAGTACCTCAAGCTTTTCCATGTCTCTTGTCACTTTCAGCAGTGGATCATTTTCCCTGGTCTTTTTTTGGTTTTTTTGTTTTTTTTCCTGATATACTTACAGAAACATCTCATGTTGTCCTTCACACCTCTTTCCAGTTTCAGCTCCAACCTTGGCCAGATTTCGCCCTCTCATGCTCAGGCAATAAATTTGTAATCCAGAGAAATCCACCCTTACTTTCAGCTCCTTCACAGCTCTTTTTCCTTTTTATCCCTTTTTTTTTTTTTTTTTTTTTTTTTTTAATACCTGCTGAACGTAAGTTATTGTACCTCATGCAGACAGCTGGTTGAAATCTGTTTTCAAAATCTGGAAATCACTGACCAGTATCTCCTCCCAAATTGACATGACACTCCCTTTGTCCTCATTATTCCTGATTTGGAAACTCTGGTGGGTTTTTTTGTTTGCTTTGGTTTCGTTTTTTTACTAATGTCCTTGAAAAGAAACCATATCAGAAATGTATAGAGAAATTAATGAACTTGTTGCCAGACTTTGGTAATACACATATTTCAGCATATAAAGATTTCGTCGTTGTCGACATAATGTATACAACTAAAATGAATCGAAGTAAGATTTCTCTAATTAGTAGCACCACTCTAGGAAGAACTGCCATCGTTTAATTGTGAGATTTTATTAGTATATAAAATGATTGCTTTAAAATGTTTAGTCTGGAGTTAATTTCAGAATGTGTGCTGGAAGGTACTTCACATACTACTTACTGCATGTCACAACCACGCTACAAAATAAAAATACGCAATGGTGAGCAGCATGAATCTGAGACTATAGTTAGTATGTCACTAATGTGGCCATTAAGTTTTCATGGTAAGATTTATTATGCTGTCATTACAGCACTTTTCTTTTTGATGTATCAAACCACTACTACAGTACATATTTGTTGACATCTCATCTGTTTTAGGAAGGCAAATGATTACAAGTTACCAAGGAAACTAATAAGCAGTATGCAAGGAATGGGCTGCACAATTCGTTTTGCTAGATAGCAAGTCACTGCTGTTTTAATTTCAATTAAATTACACCTACTTCTCACGTTGATAACATAAAAACAAACTATGTACCATTTCAAAAAGAATTTTCATAGCCATATTCATTTAGTAAATGGAAGTGAGCATTGTTTTGTAGCTTATACAGATGGAAGATATAGAAGGATGTAATTTGTTGAAGGTTTTGTGTATTTTGTATATGGAGTGCTGTATCTGATGAGTTTGTAGAAAACTTTCTGTTCCACTAAGTCCACAAGACTACATAACCACAGACCTTAGCATCTGAGGAGTTTTTGAAACTGGAATATTTAAAGTTGTTTTCTTACTTTGAATTGCCTGCACAGTTTGATATAAAAACTGTCATTCACAACTGCTGTTGTGCTGTTCTATGGAAAGAGAAGTTTAGGGTAAAGCAGATCAGTGGGATTGAAATTGAAATTTAGGCTGGAGACTTGGATAAAACAGGTCACCAACCCTACCTCCTGAGCAGGTTACACTGATGAGCTGCACAATGCCATGAGTGAAAATAAGTAGTTTAATTTTTTCTGAAAGCAAGAGGATATCCTTAGGGGATTGTACCTCTTGAAGCCATAATAGCTGTTGCTAGGAACTGTTGTGGATATTTACTTTGGAGGGAAAAATTAGGGGCTGTCTGCAGCCCTAGAGAGCATTTGTTCAGAGGACTGACCTTTGGGCAAAAGACCATTAATTTTTAAAGTAATGTTGAATATTTTTTGTTACTCTTTTCTGTCCTGTTATCCTGAGCCTGACATATTCTGGATGGTTAGGTTTATTGAGCTGTACTGCATCTCCCAACCTTTCCCCTGTTTGTAAGCTTTTACCCCTTCATAAGTCCACCAAAATATCTGCAAGGCAGCTGGAGAATAAAGCAAATGCTGCCGCCACCTACACACTGCTTAAATTGACTGTCAGTGGGCATGGTAGGCTGGGAGGGCAGGCTTAGCTGAGTCCTGGGTGAGACAGGGAGCTGAGCAGGATGTGACAACAGCTGACGGAATGGAAGGAGGAAAAAAGGCCAGGGATTTGAAGAGATAATGTTGTGGGTCATAGATACCATGATGATTTGTTAGATGGATTTTTTTCTCACTTGTATTTGCTCTCAGGATAGCAGAACTGCTTTCACTATAACACTTGCTCATTACAGCTTATGCAGAACATGTGTGCTATAACTAAGACCAGACCATCCCACATCGTGTATGCCATAAAAGGCTATTCTTAATTCCTCATATCAGTAAGGCTGAAATGAAAGTAAACATGAGGGTGACGATACCGATAACCTTCAAATACATCATATTGGCTGGGTAACATATCTTAATACCTGAGATAGGAAGGTCAGACAAGATGGTCTGACTGTCCCTTTAGCTTTAAATTCCCTGAAACCATCGGAGGTGTAAGGGGGTCTACTGAAAGCTTTTTTATCTTCTTTCTCTGGATAGCACTTCTCCAAAAGTATTTTTGGTAGTGAGGGTAGGGGGATTGACCAGTTCTATAATTAAATCCAATAATTTCCTGTGGCAAAATTAGATCAACTAGATGTATAAACTGCTGGTGGAAACCATGAGTTATCCACCTCTTATAAGAAGCTATTGAATTTTCAGTGTAATAACTGTTGATAGAAATACACCATGGTAATTCAGAATATTGTTTTCAGTTAATGGTGTGGGGTTCCCCTCTCTCCTGCCCATCTTCCTGGTGCTGTGTTGATGTGAGCTCCTGGTGATCATACTGTGAGCAGAACAATAACAATTGCACAAACAAGTGCATCCTGTAAGCCCCTGTCCAGTCAAGGGACCCAAACTGTGAGCCAGAACATGGACTTAGGGAGCCATGAAGCCACTGTAGTTTTGGAAGCCAAAGCAGTAATTGAAAGTCAGTGTAACATTGAAATATTACCTTTGGATCAAGAATGTTAGAAAAAATGCTTTGACAATATTTGGTTTTATATATAAATATGTAAAAGCATACATAAACAGGTTCAAATATATATATATATATGTTTATGGAAAAATTGCTACTATACTGCAAATGTCTTGTGCTGGTATAAATGAAGCAGTGTGCATGAATAGCAGGGGATACCTGGATAAGCAGCGGATGAAGTGGATAAGAATGGATAGGTAGAAAGAAAAAGGTAGGAATGTTATGCTGAAAACCAGAATAATCCAATTCTTTCTTGGTTTTCTGAACTCCAGTTCTACCACACCATATGATGAAAGTAATGTTTTCATTGATCCTGTCTACAGTCTTTATTTCCCACAGGCTTGACTTGAATACCTGGGGCTGGTTTTGCAAAAGTCCTCAAAGTTTCATGAGTACTTTTTCTAACATATTTCCACCAAAAGACATAAACCTGCTAAAAACTGTCTGCACAGAAAAATTAGAAAATCACTTTGTGAAATGAGTATCAGATACAACAATAAATATTTTACTGGTATATACAACCATGAAACCTCCATTTTGCTTTGCTACATTTGCAAAGACTGAAAATTTAAATATATCATGAAATTATTTATCAAATATTCTATAAATCTGAAAGGTAGATTACAGCCACACTTATCAGTTTGGTGTGCTAGTTAATGAAGTATGCAAACAAACTAGTTATGTGAAAGTGCACGCTGCATGATTTACAAAGATGGAATAAGTGTTAAGTTCAGGACAGTATTTCCTGCAGAGGAAAACGTGTCACCATAAATGAGAAACTGTGGCAACAAATACAACTGTTGAGTGTTTAAGGAATTAGAAATGAAGTGAATGAGACTGTGAACAAAAAAAATAATTCTGTAGCATCTTGTAAGAAGTAACCAGGATTAAAATTATCACAGTGTATTCACAAAACAATTATGAAAAGACAAAATGGAAATACATTCTCTAAAAGTATTAATCAAAGACAGTAGTTACAGGATGATTTTATGCCAGTCAATCAAACTTCAGACAAAGGAAGAAAGTAGTGTTAAGTTTAGATTCAAATTAAGGAATTAAATTATATAGTAACTCAGACAACTATTTCTGGATTTTTATAAGTAGAAGCCAGTCCATAATTTTCCCCTGTGGAATAAATATGAGAATTTCAAAGGATTTCTCCTGGTTAAATGCATTTTACATAAATGCATAATGCAAAAATATAAGCTGCAGGGAGAAACATTCCAGTTATATACAAAGTTAAAATTATGTGACATTTAAAGTATAGATCAGAATATGCATATATGGAACACAGTGTTTATTTCTTGGACTCAGATCAACAACAAATTGCTTTCATGGCAGATGCTTCCACAGAAATGCCTTAAGGGTCAAGGGGGTTGGGTATGGGGAGAGGTCTGCCCTGGTGGAGATGAACGGTTCTCTAGCTGTCAAAAACACAGGCCAGTCAATTAAACAGAGGAGAGGAAAAAAAAAAAATAAAATACAGGGGCAACTAAATGAAAATTGAATCAGAGACATGAAACTCTTCAGTATGCAAAAAGAAAGGGAATGATAATCATTAAGATCTTACGTTAAATGGATTGGGCAGTACTTGGAACAGAACTGGTATGAGCTTTCACGAGTTTCTGCTGTACTTTCAGAAAAGTGATAAGGGTGCACTGAGGAGAATAAATTAAATATTCATGTTTTCCTAATGAGCATCAAGTGTCCCTCTATTTTCTGTTTTATATTATTCTGTCCAGGCTACTTGAAATTAAATCACAGGTGGGAAAGCCACGGGGAATAACACAATGGTGATGATAAGGTGATATCAGAGACTGGCAGGAGCCTGTGGGAAATGGCAGGGAAGCAGACTAGCTACCAGCAGCAGACCATGTTTACTCACGAATGGATGTTTACTTATCCCAGACTGGAGCACAGGATCAAAAGAGATTCTAAAATTTGAAAATTTCTTGTCTAGGGGAAGGTCTGAGGGGATTTTAGCAATTGCTGGTGTGGTACTGGAAGATGATACAGTTAGAGATGTTAAAGGACAATGAAAAAGAAATGGCAGAAAGGCAGTCTGCTTCTCATTCATGAAGTAGGAGTAACTACTCATAGAAAACAATAACATTCAGGAAAATAAGTATTACTTTAGACACTTAGGGCTAAACCTCTAAAAGGTGCAGCTACACTGAACTGGAAAATGCCCTGGTGGTCTTGCAGAGGCACCTTTGAGTTGAGTCTCACATGAAATACTCCAGGCTCCCGAGACAAGACCCATCCTGCACGCAGCTTTGCATCTGTCTGAGAGGTGCAAGAGTCAAGACCAAAAACCCTCTAAAGCCAAGGAGGTAAAGTCTTTATCCCCTGCTCTAGGCACAGGGTTGTTGCATATACTTGCTATTATTTCTCTGAACGTGCAAGAGAGAGACCTGTGAAAATGTTTGTTAAACCACAGTGAAATGTTAAGGTTGTTTGTTTAGGCAAGATAAGGACGGATGCTCTGCTCTGTGATTCTGCATTAGACAAATGCACTGAGGCAGTTTCTATGCTGTAATTTGGTATAGATATGGGATATTTGTCAGAGACAGAACGTCTTTCCTGTCATGCTGTTGAGCAGTCACTAACTTGCCTAGACACACAAACTGTCTCTGTGGCTTTAGCCCTTTGAATAATAAACCGTGCTGGGCACCGTCTAGTTTTGGAACATGTAATAAGGAGCCACAAAGGAGTCTTGATGATCCATTTTGCATTTGCTTTCAAGGGAAGGAGCATACCATGAGCCTCTAAGCTTGGTTAATGAAAAATAGTATGCGAAGTGGAGTTTTGCATTCTAATCTGGGAATGGCAAAATCACACTGTACACAGAGGTCAGGATTTCATTCCCCACCTCCTCAACTCCTGTTAAGGCAGATTTAAAAGGCTTAGTAGTACAAACACATGTGCCATTACAAGTGAACTAAATAAGAAGAGAGAAAAAAAAGAAAGTTGGATGGTACAGGAAGCAAAGAATAAATCCGAAAGCTACTTTCAAGAAATACTAGGCAATGGCTATAGTATAATACTCTGACTTGGAAGGAAAGTTGAAAAAGTTGAAAAAAGTTGTAAAGCACTTCAGTAGGCTCTATAAGGGTAGCCCAAACCAGATTTTTAATAATCTTTCCTAATAGCCTGATACTTCTATCAAGCAAGAAACACTTGCTCAATTAAGAACATGTATTGAAACAATGATCCTACACAGCATCAATTGCTGCTCTGTAGTACAAATGACTAGAGCAAAATCTCTTAAGAAATATTATCCTGTCATAAATTTACCCTTATTTCCTTAAAGCAGTGCTAGGTATACACACTGTCTTATAGAGTCAAGTGTTGCAGTCAAATTCATTGACATGTATTTGGATGGCAAACTATTTTTAAATAATGAAAGACTGGAGATAAAGCACTATCATTAGTGCTGATGGCAAGGTCCAACGTGGGACCATGCACTTGATTCACACTCAGTACAAAGTTAATAATCTCGCTTAAAGTTTTCTATATTCAGCTTCATTAATCTAGACAAGGTCTAGATACAGCAGTGACAGAATGAATAATTTGAATTCAAATCCCTGAAACTGAAGGAAAAGGATCAGTGCACTAGCTGGCTCTCATTCACCCTTTCAGAAATATATTATTTTTAAAATATACTTTGGTTTGAATTTCAATGCTTATAAAAGGTTGAGATATACAGATTGAGACACTGACCTTTCCTTTTCCTCCTTAGGTGAAATAGAACATAAGCAATATCCATGCAGTCATCCAGAGACATGAAAAAAAAGGTGAAGTGTACAAGTGTTTCAGTGATGTAAGGATAAAAGTCAGTCTTGCAATTCTCTGAGAGGAGAAGAGGTCATGTTTGGGACTTCAGTCAAACCACCCTGGGAGTTTTCTGAAAGACCCTGAATTACTCTTTTTGGCAAAGCAATTAAAATATGAAAAGCAGAGGAAGTCACCCAGTACATACTGAAATTTATAGAGAATGGAAGGCACTTTAACCCTGTCAATATGATTGAGAACCGAACTAAATCCTCCCCAAAGGACCTGCAGCAGAAAGGACGGCAGAGTTCAAAACAGCATTTAATAAGGCGCTTCCAATACAGAGCAGCACAAATCCAGCATTTGGACTTCCAGGTTGTGACTGCAGTGCTGGCAGCATGAGTAAAACCGGGCATCATCCCTCCAAGCTTGCTGCTCTGCTTGTGACACCGATGATGCCTTCCTCTGTCCCACCTCATCTTGCACCAAGGGAGCAAGGAGGGCCTCTGGCCTGTTAAGTATTTAACTGACAGGTTTGCACCTCATAACCTGCTGATCTGCCTTCCCTCTTCTGCCTAGTGTTCAAAGGGTAAACTAATAAAGAGCTCAGTGGTATGTTTTATCAGATTATCGCTATCTCTGTTTTCACTAGGATTATGTTGGATTATGACAGCATGCATCAAGTGTCATCTGCAAATGTTGCCTGAACCAAGCCCCTGGGGTACTAAGCAGAAGAGCAACCAGGCTCTGGATCCTAATTAAGCTTGTGAAGGGTGATCAAGTGCGAAGGGCTTGGAGAGAGGCTGCACATAGCCAGAAATGGAGCTCTGGCTCTGGGAGAGCCTCTAGACAAGGTCAAGGTGCCTCCGCAGGAAAAGGACAGCTAAATGCCAACTGTTTAGGGATTACAGCACTCATGTTGGACCGCACATGTATGAATTTTGCCCAAGTCCAGTTTCAGCACAGCTGAATCACTGATGTAGATGATCTAATAGTTCTTTTAATAGACCTTGGTCTATGTGCCGAATTATTACCTTCTTGGTCATAATTGTTTATGAGCAGTCAAGAGCTTCCAGTGGCTCTATTCACATGGCGCCTTTAAGACCTGAGAACATATGGGGTTACAATGACGTTCATGAGAATTATTCATGCATATTGATGGGTGATTTTATCACCAAAAGTAAATGTATATAAAATGTGTTCTCACTGGCCCCATAAATAACAGTATGCAGCATTTATTAGCGGACTAATAGAGAGAGAAGTTGTCTCCCTTATTTTTGGCCAGCAGAAAAGCATTTGGCTGTTGTTTTGTTTGTTTTAAATGAGTAATAATATATAAAGCTCCTGTAATTTCCCTTATCTTTTCTCCTGCACTCTTTTGCATCTGAGGACAGCTGTCCAGAAGTAGCACAGCAGACTGCTCTGCCAGAGGAGGGGAGTGGGGAGCCAAGAGCAATCATGAAGCCATCAGGGCAGGGGCCTGACCCTGCAGACCTAGGGGTGGCTGCCAGGCTCAGTTGAGAGCCCACATTGTAGCGACAAGGCAAGTCTGAGGCTAGACTGGGAATCTGGTCCATAGGCCAACGTCCAGACCTAGACCACCTTGTTGCAGCCAAGATGCAGCCAAGACGCTGCTGAACCATAGCTTGGGCAGGAACTGAGGGTAAGAGCCTTTGCTTACAAGTGGCCCCCAAGAAAGTTGTAGGGGGGGCATCCTGTGATGGAGCTGCCTCTAACTTTCATTATTACAGCTTTCTTTAACCCCTCCAGCTGTGCAGTTTGAACACTGGTCCCAAGCCCAGGCAGCTGAAGCCCTGGGTGTGGGGATGACTGGTGTCCTGCTCACCTCCCCACTGCAGCCAAAGCAGTTGAGATGTTCCTGCCCAAGCACTCTATTCACATTGAGGGAAGACCTCTGCCCCACAGCTCTTTGCAAACTTGAGAAGCATAACTTGTTGGGTTTTCTTTTCCTTTTTTTTTTTTTTAATTTTTTTTGGTAGGGTGACAAATATGCCTTTTCTGCTGCTATTGAGCACAATTAGTACTTCAGGAGGAAATACAATTTTAGCAGGTTTGATTGCACATGCAGGACAGATTAGATGGCTGGAGAGTTATACTGCAAATAAACAGGTAGGTTAGACCAGGAACAGCTGACTTCAGAGCTTTCAAAGGGCCTGCCAAGTGCTAAATGGCCAGACCCACCCAGTTATGTATGAGCGCTGGTTGCTATATGGACACCATGAGCTCTGCCAGTCCCATCTGTTATGCCCCAGGCTCAGGGTGCTCAAGGTGGGTACAGCTAAGGAGGGTGGCTCACTGGTGCAGCCCTGCAGGGCCACCTTTTGGTTCTTGTTGGGCTCTGTACATTAATGTGGGTTTTGGAGTTTTCTTGAGAAAACACTGTATACATTTAAGTAGTAACTGCAGTGAAATCCAATATGATTAGATGAAATCATTCAGTGTCAGTAAACCTGATAGGGTGTCTGAGATGAACATTTTTATTCAAGAATTTGGCTAGCTTGTAATGGGACAGGCATGACTGGAATAGATTTAGATACATGTGCTGAGCTGTCGCATAATTACAGAGAAGCTTTTGTAAATTCTTTTTTTCCCCTTTTGGTTTGTTAAGTGGTATAAATTCAGAGATGAATGAGGTACTGCCATTGTTCAACAGAACTGGAGCTATCTTTGTACTAATAGACTTCTTCACGTTGTAGAGATTTGTGGTCCTCTTGACAGTCAGCAAGAGAATGTGCAGATTTAGTTTTGAGACAGTCCTGACAAGGTTTTTTTCTAACAAATTATTCTCTCATGAGACTTCCGTCATGTAATTCCAACCATCCCTACAGCACGTATACTGCACCCTCATGTACTGTATCCTGGTGAGCGGGTCTGGAAAAAGAAACAGCTGTTGGAAGAAGAGCAGGTGTCATTCCCACAGCAGGGATAAAAATGAAAAAAGAAGAGGAGAAATCTGTATGACTGATGGGGTATAACAGTTTATGTACTTTCATTAAATAGGGAGGACAGGAGAATTCTGCTTAAATCAGTCACATGGAAGTACTCAACTCAAAAATGGGAAAAAAATGGTTAAATTACAGCTTAGGTTGAAAGTCTTCAGTATATGAGCAAGAAAGACTGTTTTTATGGAGTTTGAAAAGAATCCTGATTACTGAACAAAGAGTGTGACAATCATGTGAGAGAGGGATTCTACAATGGTCTAAATGTGGTCCTGAATACTGTTGCTTGTCGCGTCTGAGTGTTGCTGTGTTGTACGCTGGGGGAATTAGACTGAGCATCTGAGTGTTACAGAAGTCTATGTTGAAGAGGCTCTGGTTTGCATCAGTTAGGACCAGCCTGTGTTTTACTCAGAGCTTTAAGGCAGATAAAACCCAGACACTGAAGCAGACCTCTGTCAGATGCTCTGAGTGACTGAATAACGCAGGTGCTGGCAAAGGAGTGTGTAAATGTCTCTCTTTTCTGCAAATTACTTCCTTGATAATGTATATATCATAGTAATCCTTTCTTTGGGATTTTCCCCAAATCTCAAAATTTTAACAGCTAATCTACCCTAGAAAGTTATGGAAATAAAACAAGGGGAGGCGAAAGGGATTTACTTATCTCATATGTTCCAAGTAGTTCCTAGTGGGGCTTAAATAAATTTTCTATAACAGGAAGGCCTTTCACATGCTGTGTATGCATTAAAATCCCTAGCATGGCTAGAACTCATTAAAGACACACAAGCGTGTTAATCCAAGGCATGTCATGGTGCCTTAATTAAAAAAAAAAAATAAAATCTGAGCATATTGAGTACTGGTGAACCAAGTACATCAGGAACCAAACTGGTCACTACTCAGATACTTGCCATTAGCATGTTTCTAGCTATGCACTGTATTTGTTTGTAATCACTTGTTCTGCTGAGTCCTGCCCATGGACTTTGTTCTGGGCTTCACCTAGCAATTCCTGCATTCGTACATCTAGCCTGCGAGAAAATGGCTTTGAGAGTTGTGTAAAAAGTCCTAGCAAGGCTGTACATCCCCAGGCTATGATCTTTGAGCATTCTTCAGCATTTCAGTTGAAACTGCTGGCCTTTCTATATTCTAGTCTAAAGTATGGTTTGTCGTCTGTTTACTTACTGGTTAACTTGGGAAGCTAAAAATCAGGCACATTTTTGTTCATTAAAAAAATTAAAAATAGAAAAGATTGTCTGAAGATATAGCAAACCTGACTCTGTAGATATTCCCTTAATGTTTTGTTGCTTTTATGTTTCCTGCTGTTTTACAAGGAGAAATTAAGCATAGAAATATTAAAAATAATCCTCCAGGATTAAAAAAAAAAACCCTCCTGGGTTTTTTTTTGCATAATACCAGATGTTGCAAAATTATTTTTTTCTCTTTTTTTTCTTATTTTTGCGTCATTTAGTATGCTTTTATTCTATCAGGACAATTGTAGAAAAAGGTGAGGAGCCGAGCAGTGAGCACAGATTGGAGCCAGAAACTAAGGAGAACAGAATGCAAGGACTTGCCAAGTTTCCTGCTTCCCCACTGAGGAAAACTGCACTTTTGAAGTCTCAGGCATCCAGAGGGGAATTTTCTGGCTCTTTAGAGCAAGTATAATGATGAATGATACAGTGCCTTTTTCCCCATTTCTCCTTCATCTAAACTGCAAATGAGATCAGACTGTGCCTTTCTCTGAAACTGTAAGATTGTATTAAAAAGACAGACAAAAACTTCACAGAATTTAGAGGAAACCTATGCAAAAGATATGTCAGTGATTGCAAAGCAGCAACCCAATCAAGAAACCAAAACTTCTCTAACTGCATCCTAGAGCTCTGAACATCTTTTACTGGAAAAGGAAGGCTTTAAGAACCCTAAACTGTATGATATTGTGTCACACATTGCCTGGTTTACTTCTGTCTCCAGATATGCACCTGAATCATTGTGAAATTCATTCTTTTCCAAAACTTCATGCTTTTTTTTTGACAGGAATTTGTTATCTTCTGTCAGATAAATAGATTCCTTAAATTGATAATGTGGTGGAAGATATCCTGTTCTTTTGCGTTTCGCTGAACTCCATTAATAACAAATGTGGAGCACTGCTCATATTCATTCCATTCAAGAGAAGTCAAGAAAAGCTAGTGAAAAATTGTGCATCTGATCAAATGTTTGAGAATCCCCAAAAATTGAATTATGAAGACTTGTAGTGAAATGTGTCAGCTGAGTGAAGGATAATGGAAAATCATCCATCCCTTTGACCATGTCATGGGAAGGACCTTGGGGAGCACTATAGAGCAAAACACAACTGAGTCTAATACATGGATTTGCTAATGGATTCTTATGGATTTATTTTTTTTTTTTTTAATGGATATTGACTTTGGTGTGTGTATTGCATATATGTACTGAATAACAGAAGTTATGTTCATAGCAATGAATCTGTTATATATTTGAATTTATATCATAGGAAATTAGTCTGAATTCTTGCTCTGACCTTTGCATGTTGAGCTGAGCTGATGAGATCAGTGTAACTGAAAACTATGTTAGGAGACAGACCTGTTAGTTTTACCTATCTCATGTGGAGCTTCAGTTCTGTGACGTCTCAGTTGGAGCACTACAAGCATCAGTTATTTCCTCCCTAGCTGTAGCTAACTGGAGTGTTGCAAGAAGGAGCTTCAGCAGTCTACAGAGAGCTAACTAAAATGCAGAAAAATTATGAGTTTTGATATCAAGAGTTTCTTTAGTCTACATGTTGCCATAAGAGTGGGAAGAGAGGAAAGACATGGTGTGGCAGTCTGGAAAGTGAGAAAGGACCTGACACTTCAGAATTAGGTCCATGCTGAAAAGGCAGAAAACAGTGATGCTGAAGGGAACACGTGCTGAGGATGGAGTGCAGAAGAAATTATCTTAGGTATATATACAAAAAGATGAACAAAAATTTACATTCTCTGGCACAGTTTATGGAAGAAACAGAGAAAGTTACATTGCACTCTGCAGCAGAGACTGATTACACGGACATGTGACAGCCTGTGGTATGTGAGCTGTTTTTCACTTGGGCTTTATTCTCACAGATGCACACCAGCTGAAGAATAAAAAAGGTAGTATCCCTGAAGCAACCTTTGTTAATGTCTTCACAAATCATTGCAAAACAAAGTTGGATGAATGGGAAAATCCAGTAGATTATTTCAGTACAAACTGCCATTAAAGGTTTCTCAAGAAGGAATTCTATAATAAAGCAAACTGCTAGTGGTCACTGGAACTTGGAAACAAATTAGGAGGGAAACTTAGATAAACCCAAAAGTCATAAAGAATTTTTTGTAAAAATGACATTGGTTGTTGGTGGGTTTTATTAATTGCATTCAGTGATGATGTTGAAAATCAAAGTGACAGAAGCACTAACAGTGATGTCAGCAAATATTTGGACCCACACACAGAGCACAAAAAGTTAAAACTAGATTAGAAGCAGTGTTGGCATAATGACTGGATGATGAAACAGATGTTCTCACAAGTAAAAGAAGCAGACTTTTCAATGTTTGAAAAGCTGAAACACAGGGAGAAGATCTGCAGCGTGTCCTGATCTTGTTAGACTGGAATAGTAGAAATAAGATCTTCAAATTTTCTGATAAGGTGGATCATTCATATTCAGCTAGATGATTGACTAGAGACACAACTAATGAATTCTCCTTACTTCTAATGTTGCTCTTTCAGGTAGTTTGAAAAATCTTTTTTGATAAATGGTTGCTGAATTTGTACTGTCTTTTGAAGATCTTTGTTCCTGTCATTACTTTCGGTAAAGACTATGCAATGTGGGGCAAGGAATTCATGTAACTTGAAAATTTAGAAATTGGCAAATATTATTGTTACTGCTGTGGTTCTTTTAAAAAGACAACCTATCTTGTTGCTCAACAATAGTGAAAGGCTATTTGGAGCAGAATTAACATAGTAAACTACAAAAGATACAGTGGTCTGCAAAGACCACTGGCTTTCTTTAGGATTAAGATCTATCCACAGGAGATTGGAGGGCAGAGATTCTATTTAGATATGTGATCGATATGTGTGTATTAACCTATTGGGAATTAGAATTTTAGATGACATATTGGGATCTCTAGCATTTTCATGGAAACATAGTATTACTGTATGTTGTGAATGGTGAACTTGTTACCAAATGCAAACCATGATTATTAAAAATATCTATTAACAGTGAGTAGTAACTACTGAGAAAAGAAGATTTTCTTCTCCAGATGGGAAGGAGGCATTGATAAATCTAAATTAAAAGTAAAAACAAATAAATAAAAAAAAATCCACCTGTTTTCCTAAATGTCAGGCAAGCAAAGTTCCCCTTGAACACATGAGAAATAACATAGGCTTGAGTCCAAAATGACCCTTCAGTCATACTTTCAGTTAATTTTACACATGAAAAGAGGTTGTTCACATGATCAGAACTCAGAATCTGCAAGGACAGAAAAAGCCATTGCCACCTTGTTGGGCAATTGAAGTTAGGTTTGGGCCTAGCTTCTAGCTGAATACTTACCATATGTTTCATGGTGGTTCTCCTTTTCAGACCAGATATTGTAGAACAAGTTTCACATCATTTAAAGATAGATTTTACTGTAATTCCTTAATTCTAACCATCATCAGTGATTCAAAAAATATCTATCTTTAGATGATATTCTGTCTCCAGATACCATCTTTAAAGTCTGGCATAAATAAATAGATATTTTTAAAAGCTAAGAGACGATATTAAGTTTAGCCCCAAGCCACAGAGACAGAAATCTTCTGTAGAAAATTCTTTGTAAACATCAAATAAAACAGTCACTGCTTTGTTCACAGTGAACTTACAGATCAGCTAGACGTAGCTCTAGTATATAGATGTTAAAAGGAACAAAAGCATCAGGTTTTGCGTGTTGTGATAGGCAGTGGCTCGGGCTACTAATTGCTAGATTTAACAGTCACCAATATTTGTGTAAATGTTGTAAGGGGGGGATATTTTTAAACACTGGAAGGAGAAATTTTCAGAAGTGCATATAGATAGCTCCTCCTGAAGCTAAGTGGAAATCTGGGAGTAGGACAAAGGTGCTACTGTGGAAATGTGTTAAGCAGAATTGTTGCATCTATAAAGGAGTGGGAACAGAACTTAATATTTCATGGTTAGTGGAACACAACAGACATGAGATTTGGTGGAACGGAAGAGAGCCACGAGGAGAAATGCCACAATTGAGAGACGGGACACAGCTTGATGCAAGCAGAGTGTCAGTCAGTTTATTGCAGAAAACATTCATTTATATAAGAAATCAGAAGATGCGTGTTTTACATTGATTGGTTGCTATGCTTCAAATTCTTATCAGTGCTTGTTGATTGGTAGCTAACTAAACTTTAGCAATTGGACTATTTACAACTAAGCTGTTTTGCAGAGCCTCCTGCACCGTATGACTCACGGGTCAGTAATTCTCCCCCACATCAGCACTTCTCTATTCCCCTTATCAGGCTTCCCAAGGTTTATGGCCTACAAGTTCCAGCACGTCCCCTTCTAACAACAACAGTGAAGCAGTGCTTGCCATCCTGTCTGATTCTTTCAAGTCCAGTCCCACAGAGAAATGCAGAGGGAGAATGACATAATCCAATCACAATTTGTATACATCCAAAATTGTCTCTTGCCATTCAGTCAAAACATATGTAGGGCATGCAGTTAGACTTTGGATCTCCTGTATCCTACAAAATCAGTATAGTTCATGAGATTCTTCCAATTAAAAATATCCTCTATGGTCAGAGTACTCAACAAGAATTTCAAGGCCTATAAGAGCAGGAAACTGATGTTTCAGGCATCATTTTGAACAAGTATGGCCAGAGTAAGGTTGAACAGAAGCAGATGTTTCAGCTACGAGATAAGATCTTATATGGAAAGAAAGACAAAAAACCCCAGTACCTTGGAGATGTTTGGCAGAAAGATATCCTTCTGGATGTGAAAACCTAGGAAAAAATCTGACCTGAAGGTGATGTCTATGCTACAGGCCTGAAAGACTGAGTAGGAAGGTGAAGTTGTTGTCAATAACCAGAAAAAAAAGAAAAACAAAAAATAAAAACAAACAAGCAAACCAGGGCAAGAGAAAAATTGAGGGTTTAGTTGGTGAGGAAAAAAAATACGTAAAGAAAATTGCATGAGAACTTGACAACTCATTGTCTCAGGAGAAGAGTCCATCTTTGTAGAACTTGCTCTAGAACACAGCCAGGTCGCCAGTACTTCCCTGTAAGCTCCAGGCAAGAAATCTTTATGCTTTCTGCCAATTCATCCTCCTAATTTCAGCATGGCTGGCCAGTGAACAAAGTCAGCCTGTGAGGTTGAAGCCACTGTGTATAATGGATTTGTAAATATTTTATCTATGTACTCCATTGTATTTTTTCCCCAGATATGTTTTAAGCATATTTTGTTAAACAAGAAGAAATGAATTATGAACAAGAAACATACTATTCCAGCTGTGTTGCAGGAGGTAAGAATAGGGAGGGAATTAGATAAATATAAATGTTTATAAAACATTTTTCAGCAATATTAGCTGGCAGAATTTCTCTGCAATCTATGACAAACCTGGGAATAGGATAGTAAGACCAAAGATAAAGTTCAGCTTTAAGTATTTCCACTGATACTTTTTCAGTTGCTTTTTTTCCCTCTTAATACCTCTTATTTGCTTTTGATTGAGACCTCAAGAGAAGGAAGCATATTGTAATTTTTTGGTAATGAGTCTCAGTCCCTGGCCTTGTTTTCTCTACTGGTGTCATAGTAGTAAGGTTTATTTCAGTAGGTTATTAAAAAGGAAAAAGACCTCCTAAAACTTCTGTGCCAGAAAGAAACACAAAAAGAAGGAATAAAAAATTTTGGAGGTAAAATGCATTGTGAGATAATCAGTGGTTTCTCTATGCCTAAGGCCTTTGTAACATTTCAAACAATGCCTATTAGAGGAACAAAGCCTCTTCAAAGAATCTGAAAGTGAACAGTATCCACAAAGTGGGAATTCCCTAAAACATGTCCCCTAGTCCTGCTCTGCCAAAGAGCTGGTACGTGGGTGTCCACATGTGACAGGATCCCGTTCCAGTCCATGTTTAGGACACAGATGTGCACACAGATGTGGGAATTTGTGTCCCATGGGAAGGTTACTCCATCTGGAAAAACTCAGGGATCACAGTCCTGGCCTTCAGTAATGGAGGCACAGATTCAAGGCAAGTAAAAATGTCATGCTTGATGCCTTGACATAATTCAGGTTGGGGAAGGTACCGGTATCTCTTTTTTCTTGACCAGAAATGTTACTGAGGAATTTGGAAGCCTCTCCTGACACACGTATTGCTGAACTGGATTTAGTTCCTGAGGCAAAGGGGCAGCTGGACTTGATGTAATGTCATTTGTGAGTAAGAATGAACATTTTATTGACTGAAAAAAATCCTTTATTTTGCTTAATACTTGTGGATTTGAAGACCTATTTATGCAGCTTTTTTTTCTTCTTAAGCTAGTTAGAGTGATGACATGAAATTATTTTCTTAGTGCGCTGTATTCAACAGTTGTTTTCGGTCTGCAGCTCACATAGCCTTGAGTGTCTACAGGCTAGTTCTGAGTATGCTGTGAAAGGTAAATTAAGAACAACAGAACAATTTTCAGAATTATAGTAATTTTATATTCACTATGTAAATTCTGCCCCCAATCTTTTAAAGTGTCCACTAACAAAAAAAAAAGGTTGAAAATTGTTTCTCTGGATAAAAGCAATACTAAATGTCAGTTCAGG